>NW_026558098.1:2664006-2721853 GCF_026930045.1 Uloborus diversus | reverse complement strand
ATACTATTAAAGTTCAAAATTCATTTTTTATGTCCATTGTCTGTGGTGAAGAACAAATAAAATAGAAGTTTAAATTGTAAAAGTATTTAAATTAATTACTTTTTTAAAAAACTTCTCAAAAAATTTAAAAAAACCCAAAAGTGGGCTAAATAATGGGTTTTTTTAAATGGGTTTTTTCAAAAAAAACCATTGGGTCCAACCCAATTGGGTCCAATCTGGCCAACCCTGAACAATAATGAGGGAAATACCTTCGGTTTATGGTGAATGACATACTCCAAGACGCATCTCAAGACACTCTTGTAGTTGACACCTCCCTCCGCTTCTTCTTCCTCTTCTTCCGATTTCAGGGCCCGAGCGCCATTTCCTTTCAAGAAGGAGTTGAGAATGAGTAGCGACTGAAAGGAGAACATATTAAACAAAAGAGGCAATCAATGTTAGAGTCATTTTAACTCCTCTATAGGCATTTTTATAGCACTGAAAATAGAAAATGTGTCTGAAAAAATAGTCAAACATATTTGAAAGCTTTGAGGCTTTAAATAAAAATTTAGCATCACAGAAAATACAGGGTTTATACTCATTTTTAAATGTGAAAATTAAGGACATTTTAAGAACTCTCAAAATGTTTTAATGACCCATCAGAAATAATTAGCTAAGTTTATGTACAACATTTCAAAGTTTTCCAGTTGGGCAAAGTACTTGATACATATTATATACAGGGTGTTTCAGTTAAATGTTTCAGAACTTCTAAGAGTTATGCCAAGTTTCAATACAATCCGAGACAGGGAGTTGGGCGACTTTTTTTTTTATTGACTTGTGTATTTTTTCTAAATTAAATTTAAGAACTAAAAAAAAATAGAAATAATGAATAAAATAAGCAGAGATAAAGTAGCGTATGGTAAAAAACCTTCCAACAATAAAAATGATTGAAATATTTGCAGGATGCAAAAAGATTGAAATCTCAAACAAGGCATGCAATTTTCGGCGAAGCACGTGTTTGACGTCGTTGGCATCTTTTCCAAACATACATTTTTGGCAGATAGTGCAGAGGATGAATATTTTAGGGGGGAAGAAAAAAATAAGAAAATAGGGACCAAACTTTTTCTACCGTGTAAAAAATTAAGGAAATTTTCAGAAAACTAAGGACTTCTTAAAGGTTTTTTAGGTACCTTAATTTTGCCTAATGAAATTAAGGGTTTTTTAAGGAAGTACGAACCCTGAAAATAGCGATAAAAAGCTATTGGAATTTTTAAAACATTACATTTGAATGTGTTTTATATATATATATATATATATATATATATATATATATATATATATATATATAAAGCCTCAAACAATCCTCTTAAAAGTAAAAAAAAAGTACACCATCTTTTATTTCCAGGCTTCTTTTTTAACTGTTGACATTTATTTCACACCTCCCAAAATAAATTCCACTCTTCTACGAAATGTCAAAGAGTATTTTCATGTCTTGAAGAAAATCTCCCTGGAAGGTTGAGGTACTAGGTTTTGGGACAGTTATCTGTTGGTAATTTTCTAAAACAGTGATCTATTTAGAGGTGAATGAAATGCTACCATGGATTACAGAACATAAGATCCCAGTACAACAAGCAGAGACCTAGCTCAAGTTATTATGCTTTAAACACTTATTTTCATGAAATAATTTAAAAAAGGTTTATGTTACATTTTCCTGAATGTAAAAGTAACATTTTCTAAAGAACGGATCAAAATATTGAGTAATCTTTACATATGAGTGACCTATACATTTAAAGTACAATTGATGTGGCATTCAAAAAATGCCTTTTTTGAAAAGAAAAAAAACTGTTTTTTTTTTAGATTTCCCCAAGCAGCGCTTTTATTATAGAAGCAGCACAACATTTTAAAAGGTTAATTTGCAATAATCACTTTTATAGGCCTAAGAGTGATAAAGCATTTATCTTTCAATTTTATTATTATAACTGATTTTTAGCACGGAAACAATTTTGAAACATACAATATAATTACATAGTAAAAATTACTTTAAAAATCGCCATAAAGAATGTTGTATAAATATATGAATACCCCCCTCCCCCAAGGGTGCCCATATAGGGGGGGCTCAAGCCCCCACGTAGAAATGAGAACTTCCTTGCTTTTAGTACTTTTTTCTTTTTAAAAATGTAAAAACATTTCTTCTCCAGTTGTTAGTGAATAAGTTGATAAAAATTTCAAATTTTAAAGACTCTAATCTGAAGCGAAATCTAATCTGAAGCGAATCCTGAAAGCGGTTTTCATGGGGAAAATACTCAGCTAAACGATGGGGAAAATATCTGAGCCCCCCCCCCCTTACAATTTTGTATATGGGTGCCCTTGCCCCCCCCCCCCCTTCTTTTTACATACACAAGGATTGAATACATTTTTATGCACTCACACATACAAGAATGATTTGATGTAATATTCAAAAAAGAAAAACAAAAACACGCATAAATTTTACGAAGCATTTTATAAAAGAGTACATAAGACCAATCACAATAATTTTGAGAGCTTTATCTTTTTCATGATCTTAATTCTTTACACAGTTCAAAATTGAGGACATTTTTTTTTTTTTAAATTTTTAGAACAGGCAGCCACAAATTGCCTAAAATTTTCTGAAGAAGACTTCTTACATCAATTTCATACATTAATGAAATCAAAGAAACATTTTATCAAGTGATACTTTGCACCTGTCTGGCGCAGTATTTTTCTAAACATTGTGAGCAGTACACAAAAAGAATGTCATTTCAATGTTTATAAGGGATATTAAACAATAGCATACTCGCCAACCTACGAAGAAAAAAAAAACAGGAGATTCCACTGGAAGTATATAGTTGATTTACGAGCGGCATATCTTCACAACAGAATTAATTAAATTATGCTTTTAAATAACATGAATGGTACATTTAAAATGAAATATGGGGATTCTTCGCAGATGAAAGCTAATTGGTAGCAGCAAGGAAAACATACTGCAAAGGAAAAACCAAATAATAAGGAGTGAATTTGCTTAAAGTTTTGTATATTCTCCAGTCTCTACCGAAAAAGTAGATAGAAAAAATTTAATTACTACAATCGGAAAAACAAAAATCAATATATGATGAAAATAATATATTTAATAAGTAGGTATAGGGTAGCACATGTTAAAATCACTTCAAACTTTCAAAATAATTGAAATATTTCAAAGATGCAAAAGGATTGAAATTGGCTGCAATTTTCGGCAAAGCGAGTCGCTTCGTTGGAAAGCTTCTTAAAGAAAAAATTCTTTTACTAGATGAGTTAATTGGAACAATTCCTTTTCCCTGACATTGATAAACTAGAAAAGAGCGCCATCTACTGAGAAGAAAGCGAAACTTTTTGATGATTGACTAAAAAACTGCAAAAACAGGAGAAAATCGTAAAAAACGGGAAACCTCGGGAAGGAAGCAAAAACGGGAGTCTCCCGTTAAAAACAGAAGAGTTGGGAAGTATGCAATAGAACAGCAGAGAAAAACTGAAAACACTCAATAAATCATTGCTATTGCTTTAGACAAGTTGTATTATCTGCTACGCTGCAGGTAGTTCTGATTCAAAAACAAAGATTGTGTACAATAAAAAAAATATATATATATATTGAGTTGAAGAAAAATTAAAGCAAGGAAAAGTAAATGTTCAGAAATTAATTTTTCCTTGACACAACCGCTTGTCAGTACTTTTTTAATTAGTTCTTAATGGTCGGATCTTTAACTTGAAAATAAAAGATGCTTAGATGTGGTGGTGAGGATTTAATGGGTTAGATGCTTTATTGAGTGGAAGTAAATTTAGACATTACTGAGTTAATTTACTCTTTTGTTTTTCATGGCTAAAATTCAGGTCATTTGTCTTTTTTTTTAAGCAAACCCCTCAAAAAAAAAGAAACATACTTACATTTCTAAGTAGCGCACAATGATCTGACTTCATGTACTTGGGATTAAGCAGTATTTGCATTATTGTCTTGCATACCGTCTTGAAATGCAGTTTTAAAACCGCCTCATTCAACCTACAAAGTAAACCATTTCAAAATCATTACAAATCAATTTTATTGATTGATCTCTTAACAATTTACGTGTTGATACTCCAGCAAAACATTTTACTGTTTTCTTCTTCAGGGTGGAGACAGGAACTGTGAAAAAAAAGTTCCCTGACTTCCCTGATTAAGTTCACCAAATTTCCCTGATTTACGTTACCAATGACAATAGTTTCCTTTCTTAGCTCTACTTGAAATCCATTGTATGTTTGTATAAAATGCAGTATTTTAAATGTTTTAAGTTGTGTAAAGTTGTTGAACTAAAGATATATTTTAAAAAGATGCTACTTTTTTAATAAAATGGTTTAAAAAACACATATCAAGCCAATTTTTTGAAAAAAAAAACCTACAAAACAGTAGGTATATTAAATTTTTCTACATGGAAAGATTATAGAATTTTTTTTAAAAAATACTTTACTTCCAGAAACCACTTAACATAAGAATTTTAAGAAACTATTAAAATCACTCTTAAAAACATGTATATTTATGGTAGAACTAAAAAGTAATTGAAATTATTTTTGAACTAAGTTTTCAAACAGTGTAATTAATTGTTGCAGAAAGAACAAGTAATAGTGAAAGAATAGAAGTAATGTAGTTATTCTTAGATAACTAATTGACATATTTATGCAAAACAGATGAAACCATTTGACATCCATTCATAGGGAGCTTTTTTCTAATCAAGAAAATAGGTTTTAATGAATAAATACAGCATTTTAACAATAAAAAAATAAAGATATTTACTTAAGTACACAAGTTAACTCTATTTCATATGATTTCAGTATGTAACGAAAAAAAATTTATATTGTTTTTGTAACAAACGACTTGAAACGAGAAAAAAAAACAGAACAAAAAAGCAATTAATTAATTTCAAAACACTTAAAAGAAGAATACAACTTGGTTACAAAATAAAAGAATTGTTTAAATTTCAAGAAAAGAAAATCCTTATAATCAGCAACGACAACAAATAGTATAACGGCAAAAAACCAAGTTTTTTTTAATTGAAAGTTCAATTTTAGCAATTAAATTAAAAGCGCAAAGTAATAACTTTTAAGCTTTTATCAGTATTAGTTCAAAACCAAAGACTTCTCTTGAAATCGTGATTATAGTGAGCTAATTACCTCGAGACAATGGAATAAAGGCAAAGGAGCTAAGGCATTAATGAACGCTTCCTCTTTGCCTGTATGGTTTTACCTAGCATTAAAAGCATGAAAAGAAATTTCAAGCTAGGTAAAATAAAAAACCTAACACACAGAAGCAATCTTAGGAAGTTCATCCTGTGGTTAATAAGTAAGATTCAATACTTTGACGTCGAGGAAAAAAGATGCACAAATATGTGGCAGTGTATAATCGCACCTCTTTAATTTTTTTTTTGAATAGATAGTTGGCGAAAAATGAGTAGGGAATTAAGGTACTTTATTTTGTAAAGCAAAAAAAAAAAATTTCCTTAATAAAATCAATTTTCCTTGATTATTTGCTCTTTTTTTGAAGTTCCCTGATATTTCCCTGATTAATAAAGTTCCCTGACTTTTCCCTGATCTGTCGAAACCCTGTTCTTACTTTTCTGAACTACTTTTACATCCCTTGTCCTAGAAAACAATCTAGTAAAAACATTTTGTAAACATTTAAGGCTCAGAACAAATAGATTTTGCATTGGTAGAATCCATGTCAATTTAACAAGGGGCGTAACTGGATGGTTTCTGATTTTTTTTTTTTTTTGAATTTAACATATGTTAAAATTCATAAAAAATTAAGAAATACGTTTTTTTTTTTTTTTTTTTTTTTTTTTGACCAAAAAAAATTCATGAGCCGAGATACTGGTCACCAAAGATGGCATTTCGGGCATCATTTCTCACTTGTGATTTTCGGCAAAAGCTTTTAAGTTTTTTATCTCTAGAAAGGTGCAACATATTTTGTTGTGGTTTATTTTATTTAAAAGTTTTTTTTTTCTGTTTAAAAAGATATACACCATTTTGATGGAAGAGATTAATTCCCCCCTTCCCCAGTCTTTAAAAAAAAAGAAAAAAAAATCACTTTTTAAAAATTTCCTCAAAATTGCCAATTTTAAAATTTTAATTTTTTTTACTGTTGATCAGTACTATTGAGCACTACTTTCCCTGAAAAGGAGAGCTTCCACTTTTTCACTTTACAAGTTTTAGAAGCATTTAAAAAATTCACAGAGTTTTGCATTAATTTTAACTACAGAGCAGGGCCATATGCAAGAGGGTGGTTTAAAGGGTCCAAACCTCCTCTGAAATTTTTCATACAAAAAATGCTTTCCATTATTTGTTTATTTATTTTTAGTGACAAAAATAATATTGTTGTTATTACTTTTATTATTTCAATTTTATGTGTGAAATGAAATTAGTATGACTGAAAAATTGTACAAACTCATTGTTTGTTTATGGTAGTTCTTGAGAAAATCATTTATTATGTAACAATATTGCATTTTTTAGGTTGGTGGTGATATTTAGAGAGTAAACTATTGAATCACATTAAAATTGCCAGTAACGAGGAAATGACATTAAGGTGGAGCAAAAGGAAGTCATGTGATGCACAAATCAGCTCGTTTTATTTTAATTTTATTTTGTTTTATTTTAATTTTGTTTCATTTTTTTAATTATTTTGTGCGTATGTGTGTGTATGCTATTGGTGTAGAGCGGAACTTTTCTAACAAAACAACAATAATAATAATTTAAAATAAAAAAAAACTTAATTTAAATTCTGACCTCTTGAATTCAAATTATGTTTTTCGCAATCACGAGTGTGTGTGTATATAGGTGTGTGTGTTTATGTGTGTGGGGGGGTATGCGTGTTTGTGTGTAGGGGGTATGTGTATGTGTGTGTAGGCATATGTGTTTGTATCTGTGTGCAGCGTGCAGGCATGAGTGCGTGGGTAGTTGTGTGTAGGTGGCTGTATGTATGTGTTTGTGTATGTGTGTAGGTGTATGTATGTGTGTGTATTTGTTTGTACATGCGTGTAAGTGTAGGATATGGATGCAACCTGGAGATGGCTTTCGCTAGAGGAGCAGCATTGTGAGGAACCGGTCGACAGTGATGCTGGCGAGAAAATAAAATGATAGGACATCAAAACAGTCAAATGAAAGCAATAAGCAATCGTGATTGCTCAATAAATAATTTAAAAATATATTAAAGTACAATAAAAAAAATTTAAAAAATGAATAAAATTAAAAAAGGGCTAAAAATAAAAAAGGGATGAAATTTTTTTTTCGGGGGGGGGGGGGGGGGGGGGGGGGTTTGCAGCATCGAACTTATGAGGGATGGGCACCCCTGAAACTTAGGGACTGCATTTCAATCCGAAGGAGCTTACCTCCTTGCCAGCATGGAGAGCAGACATATGACGGCCGTCAGAGATTCGTCCGTCTGGACAATGTCCAGAGTTGTCATCTAAAAAGGAAATGTTCACGTTAGCTTTGCGCAAAATATTGCTAACACATCAAATGACATGCAGGGTTCATGCATCTGCATACCATATTTTACTTAAGTCTCACAGCTGGTTTAAGTTAAATGCATTCTTTTTAAATTTTCTATTTAAAAAAAAGGTTATTGTTGTATATGAGCAACTAGAATTTCATCTGTAGAGATCTGGCAGCCCAATACAAAGAAACAAAGAATATACATAAAAATGCAAATATAAACATTATTCCCCCAGGTGGTTTTAGGAGGGTGCTGGGTCCTTCCCTTTTCTAGGCAGCTTTCAATGCACACTTCTTGTACTTTTGAAGTTTAAAAACAACATTAAATTACAAAGGCAAAACTTTTTTTCTCAAAAAAGAGCGGGGGGGGGGGGAAACATTACTCCTTCATTTCCATTGTTTACTAGAATGACATGCGAAATGTAGTAATATGTAATAAGAACAGTTATTACGATTCAATTTAATTTAATTTGCAAGATAAAACAGTATTTGAAAACTGGTATTAACTTTGTTTTCTTCATAATACTTATAAATTTTCAAATGAAATTTTAGCTACTTTAAGAAACCTATTTTCTCATTGATAGATTTGAGTTCTATGTAAATACTAGTGGCACCCGCACAGCTTTGCCCGTAGTAGAAAATTAAGAGGTCTTTTGTTTGCCTGTATATTTACAAAATATGTATGATGAGTTTCTCGCCAATTGGCTCGCCCAGGTTATGGTTCCACATTATCATAACTTGGTCATTTACTCGTCCATCTTATGATAATTTTGCTCGGGAAAATGTTCTTAAAATTGAAATAGAAAAAGAACAAAATTGAATTTTGGAAATATCGCTTCGAGGTGCACACCCTCATGCTACAAATTAACTTTGTGCCAAATTTCATGAAATTCAGCCGAACCATCTAGGCACTATGCGCGTCACAGAGATCCAGACATCCAGCTTTATTATTAGTAAAGAAGATGAATCCGAAGAAACTCAACTTCTAGCATAATTTATTATACCAATATTTTTATTATTTAAGTAAACAATGCCTATTGAAAAATATTTGGGTTTTTATGCACTTGGAATTGAATAATAAAATCAATGAAATTACTAATAATAAATACAAGCACACAGCTGCCAGCATGTAACTTGATATCAAATCTTACAAACCATATATTCCATGGCTTTATTTTTTAATTAACACACACCAAACCATTAAAATTTAAACCATTACAGTATTTCAATCTTTCCTTGTAATTATTCTGTACTTTTATCTGCAAAAAGAAGAAAAAGAAAGGAAAAGAAAGAAATAGCATTGATTTACAAAAGAAAAATATATGATTAAAACAAGCAATTAATTTTAAAAGGCAGGTTTGTGCTTTAAATAATTCAACAATACAGATATGCACCTTTGAAGCATTGTTTAATATTTCTCTGTAAGGATCTCTATTAATATGAATCCTTAAGAATATTCTTTTCGAAGAAATCAATAGCTTGTTATAATCCTACTTTTTCATTTGCAAATGTACTTTAACCGGAACTCAAACTTGTTCAAAAACAATAGTTTTTTTTCTTTGTAAGTTCTTGGGGATTAAAATGTTCTCCAGGTTAGCACACCTTTTTTATTGCAAAACTCTTTTGAGAAAGTGCACTTTTAACTAAATAGAATTGCCCTTATTTCAGAATGAACCCTGCCCCCCCCCCTTTTTAAATTGAGGAAATACTAAAAATGATACACAAACAAACCAACAAGAGTGGTGGGGTTCAATCAATGAATATCCCTCAGAGTTCAGGCAGTCCAATACAATTTAGGTACAGGGCCGGATTCAGGGGAGGGCGGGCGGGGCTACTGCCCCAGGGCCTTCACAACAAAGGGACCCCCACAGTAAAATGTTTACAAAATATCTTAACTTTCACGGGTCAGCAAAATTTACGTTTTTTCTCACAGACATTTTTTTTTTGTATTTCTACAAAGAATGCTTGCAAAAAAATAATATTATTATCGATATATCAGAAAGCCCTGATTGCAAGTATCCACTTACTATCAATTTTTCATTTGATCGAGCATATCAGTGGCAATATATTTTTTTTTATTCATTTAGTTTGTACCTATGAGTTAAAGAGAAATAAAGTAAGTAAAAAAGACATCTGAAAAATTGTTAACTTTGCAGGTCATCCTTACAACTTCTCACTTCTTAAGCTCAAAAATTAAAAATTATTTGACGAAATGACTTGAATGGAAATTTTTTAAATCAAAAATTACAGATATATACATATGTATCAAAATATTCGGATATATATCCAAGTATCGGATATTTTCGAAAATATGATGATCTTTTTGAACCCTGATTAGCGGCCTACACACTTCCAAATTGGTCC
Organism: Uloborus diversus; assembly: GCF_026930045.1. Classification (NCBI taxonomy): domain Eukaryota; kingdom Metazoa; phylum Arthropoda; class Arachnida; order Araneae; family Uloboridae; genus Uloborus; species Uloborus diversus. Next base: position 2,712,007 of record NW_026558098.1, on the reverse strand, counting down.
TGTTTAGGTATTTTATCAGGTGTCTGATAGATACCCAACTCTCTGAGAATGGGGTACTTTTGAGGAGAGTGTTCTTTTAAAAAAAAAAAGGTTTTAAATTATCTTTTAAACAGGATTCAATGTTTGGGGTTGAGAAGAACTTACAAGGGCGGCGAAGTACTCCGTCTCTGTTTCTTTTCCATCTTTCATCTTCAAGATGTCTGTCACGGCGGCTATGATGGCCAACATCTCTTTGTGCAGAAAAGAGTTGGAATTCCAGTTTTTCAGCAGCCTGGAGAAAGAAAAGAAAGAAAAAGAAAATTACTTGGAATTCTGAAATTTTGAATTCAAATTATGTTTTTCACAATCACAAACTGCGACAGGACCCTACTCATTGGAGTTATTGTTTCTAGAAACAGTTACTGTCCCCCCAAGCCTGCCCCTCCTCCTGAGCGTTTACGTGTGCATAGTTGTGTGTGATTAAGGTGAAAAAACAACGTAAATAAAGCACAAATCTTCGAGAAACTGCAGCATATAGCTATTTCAAGGCTACAATGGAGCCTCTTCATCAGTGCAAAAAGCTCACCAACACAACCAGAAGTTGCGAGAGAACTGACAAAAAACCAGGTGGACACCGGTATTTATACCAAAGAGAGCCAACCAATAAGAATACAGGAACATGACAACAAACAACCAATCAGCGAACAGCATGTACGCTCCGGGCTCAAAGCAAGGCAAGAGACAACCAATCAGAAGCCAGGAGACAAAAAGAGTGCGAGACACCAAAGAAACAGGAAAGGCAATTATAGAAATTGCTTCCAAATATCATGAAAAAATGGAGTGCTGGAAAAATCATTGACAAGAGAATGAGAATTTTTCCAAATATGGTAAGCTTCCCAGAAATCGAGGTCATAAACCGAAGAACATTTACAAATAATCTTTGCAGATGAAAAATCAAAACAGTGACCAGAAGTCCAGCAATGCTGAGCGATGGAAGAACGAGCAAGTTCTTTATGCTTAACATAGTTTTCGTGCTCTTTCAGACGGTGCTTGAGAGCACGTTTAGTCTGTCCAACGTAGCCAAGTCCACACTTCTCATGGCAATCAATGGGGTCCTTTAAGTTTGTAAATTTTATCTTATTAACTGGAGAAAAAGCTGTATTGAAACCAAATTTCTTCAAAATCTTTGCAACTTGATGACTAACTTTTGGATAATAAGGCAAAACAATGGTATACGAAGCACTAGAAGCAGAAACCTTTTCAGAATGAGAGGGCTTAATTAACTTATTATAAATTGAATCAATGATGCTAGGAGAATAACCATGATCGAAAGCCACTGCTTTAAGATAAGAAAGCTCAGCATTTAAAGAATTGGAGGAAGAACAGATGTTCAAAGCACGGAACACAAAAGCCTTGAATGAGGCCAACTTTTGGTTTGGAGGATGAGAAGAACATTTGTGAGGAGGTAGTGTAACAGCAAAAGGCTTACGAAACACCGAAGTCATAAATTCATTATTACTTTTAGTAATAAAGACATGTGTGTGTGTAGGTTTGTGTGTGTGTGTAGGTTTGTGTGTGTGTGTAGGCTTGTGTGTGCGTAGACCTGTGTGTATGCACGTAGGCGTGTGGGAGTGTATGTAACATAAGCAAGATTACAGCGAAATAGGTAGCCATTTGCACAAGATTAGACCGTTTGCTCCTTTGCCTTGACTCTTTGTTTTTCAAGTAATTAACGTACTATAATCAAGATTTCAAGAAGAAATCATTATATTTTAGATTATATTTCAGATTAATTTTGAATATGCCTTCAAAGTAATTACTTTTTCACGTTCTTAGTTTAGTTGCTCAAATGGTATGTTAAATTCAAACTTTATCTTTTTACATCGTATTATCCGCGGATTATACGAAGCTTTTTTTTTTCTTCGGGTCGATTTTAGGACCTGCGGATTATAGGCCGCCCACGGATAATACGCAGGAAAATATGGTACATTTTTGTTCAGAAAAGTAATTGAGAAGTTATCCTGAGTGAGTACCTGTTGAAAGTGGGCAACGAACAGTTGGTGAACGCAGTCATGGCCGTCTCCCCGCCCACACTCATGGCCTCTTCGCTTTGGTCACATTGACTGTCTGTCGTCAGTTTGTTGTGGATGGCCAACTTCGCTTCTGTCAAATTCCCTTCACCTGCATTGAAACGCAACAAAGAACAATCACTCCATACATTCCTTTTTCAAAAAATAGAACTGCTATTTCACTGTCAGATAACTAAAACAGAGCTGCTTAAGGGGTCTAACTTCAAAATGTTCGATTTTCTGGAAAAAATATGCGTTATGCCTAATTTAATTCTAAACATTTTGATACCTTATTTATTACCATAGGCAAAAAACTTTTCAAGTTATTGAAAAAAATGCGTATACTTTCCTCATAGAGATTTATGTTAACAGCAGCTGTTTAAGCTTCTTTTTCTCAGGTTGCGTTTTCTCAGGTTTCTCGTTTCGTGTGCATGATATCTCAGAAAGTTTCTTATCTACTTCCGTAAAACTTTTTGTGCAGCTTTCTCTGGCTTATTTTTATGATATGAACCTAAATTTATTTATTTATTTAAAATTATTATTATTATTTTTTTTTTTTTTTGAAATGTTATATAAGTTAATATCAAAATTTTGGGTTTCGTTTTTAATATTAACTTTTGTTTTTAGTTAAAATTTAGGTTCAGATCATAAAAAAAATCAAACAAACATATATGAAAAGTTTTACGGAAATACGTAAGAAACTTTCTACGATATCGTGCACGCAAAACGAGAAATCGGCACCTGAGAAAAAGAGGCTTAAACAGCTGCTGTAAACATAAACTCTGTGGGGAAAGTTTACGCATTTTCACAATAACTTGAAAAGTTTTTTGCGTATGGTAATAAATAAGGTATCAAATTGTTCAGAATTAAATTATGCATAACATATATTTTTCCCAGAAAATTGAAAATTTTGAAGGTTAAGAGTCCTTAGATCCCTTAAAATATGAGTGCTCAAATGTCCAATAAAATATGAGTGCGTCAAGTTGAAAATACTACAGCAGAAGACCGTTATAACGCACACCTTGGGACCAGCGCTTTTGTGCTACACAGGTTTTGGCGTTATACAGGGCTAGAAAAATCTTTAAAATTTCGCATGCCCAAATTTGTACATGTCCAGTTTTCCTTATTGCATATCAATAAAAGCATTTGATTTTGTCATGCAGAATTAATCAGACAAATTATTTTTATATAAATCGTAAAAAAATAGTTTGAATAAATAGTACATAATGAGCCGTGGTTAAACTCAACAAAATTTAAATTATATAACGGGAAGAATGGAAAAAAAGGAAACAGCAAACCATCTTAGCAGTAGGATTGAAATAAATTTTGAGCTCCAAGTAAGGATACGGTAATTTTTTAATAAATACGAAATAATAAAGTTTTAGGAGCCGGGCATGTAAGGGTAAAATATTCATGCCTGATCAGAATTTTTACATGCCCCGGGCATGTCTGGCAGTATAATTTTCAAGCCCTGACGTTATATAGACCATTTCACGAATTTTGAAATTAATATTCAGAATATATTTGTATATTTCAGGGGCCAATCCAGCATTTTTTTCTCGCTACCTATTTTTGTGAAAGTATTGCATCATTCTATTTTTGTGAAAGTTTTTTTTATCATTAGCACTGTTTTTGTGAAATTTTAGAAAGAGGCATACTCATTTTTGTAAAAGAGAAGTAGAATAAGTGAAATTTTAGTCCCAAAAGTGTAAATGTCATCTAGTATTATTTTTAACAGGTTTCGTTTTTTTTTTGGGGGGGGGGGGGCTAAACACCTAAGAAGTACAAAAAATACCATCGTAGTTTCAGCTTAATCGGCTATGTACTGTGTACAATATAGGAAGTTATGAGAGAAATGGTTCCCCAAAAAAGGTGTTGAAAGATTGTGATGATATTGCATAAATACACTTTGGCGAGAAACAGCTAAAAATTAGTTAAAATACTACAAAAAGGTTTCTATTTAAGCGATTGTTCATATAAACCAGCTTAGAATTTTGTGAGTAAATTTTGTTTTAAACAGAGAAATAAATTTTATATTTTAAAATGTGAATTTTTGAAATTTTTGATGTTTTTATGAAGCTACTGATTTTATTACTTGATTTTTGTGAAAGTACCGATTTCAAAACAAGATTTTTGTGAAGGTACCGAAAAACGGTAGCAAAACCAGCCTGTATTGGGCCCTGTATTTGCACTTTAGATTAAGTTTAATTGCAATGAGTATTAAAGGCCTACTTATACAATATTGTCAGTCAAATAAATATGTATCACAATCAAAAGAAAGTGAACTGCCATGCAATTCTGCTAGCTTCATAATTTGCTTAACAACTGCATTTTCGAGAGTGAAAAAGATTTTTTTTTTTTTTTTTTAAAGCTGTGAATACGAAGCTTTGAATTGAGATGGAAAATGAAAAACTGCTTCAAAATTTAATTTGTCTAATAATTTTCATGTTTGTAAAAGGCAGAACAGAGAGTTTTTTTAACAGCAAAACTTATGGTTCGCTTCTAAAAAATTGAGTGGTTTTATCGAGAAATGTGGTACATTGGTTGGCGTTATAAAGGTATTCTACTGTACAGTAGAATACCTTTATAATGCCGACCTATATAACGCAATTCTCTGTAAACCGCACAACTTTTCAGAAGTAAACAATAGTTTTTTAAGTTTAAAAAATCCCTTTGTTTTGCCTTGCTAAACATAAAAATTGTTAGGAAAATTAAATTGTGAAAGAGTTTTTCATCTTTCCAGCTTACTTCAAAGCTTTTAAATGAAAATTAATATTCACAGTAAAGAGAAAATATCAGATGGCTCTTAAAAATGCAGCTGTTATGCAAACTATGAAGCTGGCAGAAGTGCAGGATAATGCACTTTCTTTTAATTGTAAAGCACATTTATTTGCGAATGATTAGTTGTATAATTAGTGCTTTAATACTCATTGCAGATAAAACTCATTCTGAAGTGCTAATATACAGATATATTTTGAATACTAGTTTCAAAAATTTGTGAAATGACCTACATAACACCAAAACCTGTATAACGCAAAAGCTCTTGTCCCAAGGTGTGCGTTACAACAGTCTTCTATTGTATTAGTGGTTTCCATGGAGTTGAGAAAAGGACAGGGCCCTTCCTGATCAGGGTAGGTTTTTTTGCCGACAAAAAGGTATTTTTGCCGGGAGAATGGAAAAAACCATGGCAAAAATGGAAAAAAACAGGCAAAAATGGAAAAAAACGGCAAAAACCTTATTACAAATAAAGTAGCATTATAGTGTTAATCAAGAAATAATGACAATATAATATAAATAATGCACTTTAATATTTTAGTTATGTCTCTCCATGTTACTTCTCATTTATAAGGTGAAAAATAAATAAAAAACAAATGTTGGGATTGCAAAACTTAAGATTTTAAATGTTTGCTAAAACAATTTTTTTCAGAATGAGCCAATTCCTTCAATGCTAAAACAAAGAATTTTTACTTAAGCTTAGTAAATTAATAAAAAGATTGAATTCTAATTATATATATATATATTTTATTAATCACTTTTTTTATCCCACTAAGATTTTTAAGCTATTTAATTAATAACAGAATATTTACTTGAATATAGAAAAATATTAACTTTTCCTCACTAAAGAAATAATGCATTTTTTCTCACTTACTGGGAAAATGGATAGCCAAGAGAAGAATTTAAAAAGAAGCAAAAAAAGCTGATCAATATGTACATTCTATATTCACTCTACTTTTTAGTAATACTAGCTCACACTACAGAAAATGGCAAAGCCTTTTATCAAAATCTATTCATGCTTTTACTTTTATATAAGAGGAAAAAACACTGTCCGTAAGTTGTTAACACAAAATCTATTTTTGCCACTTTGGCAAAAACCTATTTTTGCCGGGCGGTAAAAACCATGGTTTTTTCAGCCCCCGGCAAAAACTTGCCAACCCTGTTCCTAATAAAAAGGGACTCTTTCAGTTAAAATGGCACTTTCACAAAAGAATTGTGTATTAAAAAAGAAAATTTTTATAGAACAGTCAAACTCCGATATAACGAAGCCTCAGTGAACTAGCTTAGTAGATCTCTGTAACCGGTCGTTCGCCACATCCGATTTTTTGAAAATAAGTCTACACTTGCTAAGATAACTCTACAATGAAGGTCTTGTCTTTATTGCACAATATTTCTGTTAGTGAAGAGGAAAATATTAAGTAAAATATTACTACAGTCGAACCTCCACACATCGAAATGTTCTATATATCGAAATCCCAGTAAATTTCTAAGTTCATTACATAGAATAATTGTTTCTATGTATCGAAAAACTTTCTATATATCGAATTTTTTTTCTAGACATTAGTAGGCTTTTTTTTTTTCACTTTAGACTTTATCTCATGAAAAATGAAGGTCAGGGGAGAAAATTATGTTCACTAAAGGTTGCTACGAAACTCATAAGGAGTCTGGGGCTGAGGGATGTGTAGATAGGTCATTGTTTTGCTCTGGAGTTCTTAAATTCCCTCAAGCTTATTTCAAATATCTTAGTTGTAACCAGTAACACTGTAAAATCAGTTTCAAGTTATCCCTTTTGTCTGTTGATTATCATTCCTAGTCTTTTTAGCTGCTGTAAAAATCATTCAAGTTAAGTAGGTTGATTTTTTACTTTTCACTCGACTACATTGTCAAATCGAAAATCCCCAGATCAAGTTGAATTGCCAAAGAATGAAGACTAATGAAGGCGCAAAAATGTAATTTCCGTTTTTTTTTTAATTATTAACTTTCATTTAATGCTCGTATAAATTAGAAATTAGGTTTCATACACGAAAATTAGCTTTAATTTTAATGTTTTAGGAGAATTTTAAGATAAAATAAGATCCTTTCTATATATTGAAATTTCTATCTATCGAATTTTTTTCCGGCAATTTGCTACTTCGATATATGGAGGTCCGACTGTATTAACAATTGAATTCAGTAGATAGCAAATTATTGAAATGTATCCATAATATGGGAAGGAAAATGTTATTTTTTTGTTGCAAGCTTTTATACGTACATTTTGTTGATTTTTCTGTCAACTATTACAAACTAATTTACAACTTCTTTATCTTTCGTTTCTGTAGCTCAAAACAATGAGAGCTGCCTTACAATTATAATTCTGCCATATAGTGACTACAGTAAATTTAGAGGAAAAATTCCTTAGAAATTGAGAATATACCAGGGTTGGCCGGATTGGACCCAATTGGGTTGGACCCAATGGGTTTTTTTTGAAAAAACCCATTTAAAAAAACCCATTATTTTGCCCACTTTTGGGTTTTTAAAAATTTTCTGAGAATTTTTTTTTAAATTAATTAATTTAAATACTTTCACAATTTAAACTCCTTTTTTATTTGTTCTTCACCACAGACAATGGACATAAAAATGAATTTTGAACTTTAATAGCATTTCTTAACTCTTAACGGCGTTAAAAAAATACTTCAAAAATTTTAAATAAATATATTTAACTTTTTTCTTTAACTCGTCAAAAATAACTCATATTATCTTGACTAAGTCCTGTCATGTCTGATTTTCTCAATATTTGTAGATTGTACCTACTCGAGCTAAAAGCTAAAAAGCTTTCATGTGAATTATTTTCTGCAAACCAACACACAAAGCTCGAATAAACAAGGTATATTTTTTTAGAAATTAACAGGTTTTACAAACGGTCGGACAGAAAACAGAATAGGATATACAGTATTTTCATTAGCTTACCAAAAGCTTAATATTTCTTACTCTGTACATAGAAATAGAAAAACGGGCAACATAAAATTCAAAGAAATGTCTTGATTAAGCTTTAAGGTTCTACAGTAGTTTTGCATAATAAAATGAAATACAATAAAGTAAAATGCAAAAAAAAAAAATGTAGTAATTAAAAGTGAACAAACGAACAATAGATTTATCACTCGAAAAGTAACTTTGCCTTAATTGTTAGTAATCATGGAAACTAAAAAATCTGAAACTTCACTATATTTGGGCTTTGTAGTCTTTTACTTTTCTTCAGAAAATGCTGAATTTTCCAGCTTTTTTTACCCAAGACATTTTTGTTCTTTGTCCATATACTTACGCTACAATATGCTACAAGTGCCCCACATTTTCCCTAAAAAAAGACAAAAAAAAAACCACATTTCTTTTAAAAAACCCAGCTTTAGTTGGGTTTTTTTGGGTTTTATTTAAAAAAAACCCAAAAACCCTGGGTCCATGGGCTTTTTTTAAAAAACCCGGGTTTTTGCCAACCCTGGAATATACTTATGCTGCTTTCCAATTTCAGACTAATCTTAACTTAATCATTTACAGATGCATACTTGCCAACCTTCGAAGGAAAAAAAACAGTAGATTTTACTAGAGGTATGTAGGTGATACACCATCGACATATCCTCGCTACAGAGTTATTAAATTATGCTTTGAAATAACATAAATACTAAATTTAAAGTGAAATGGGGATTTTTCGCAGATGCAAGCTAATTGGCAGCTGCAAGAAAAACATACTGCAAAGGAAAAATCAAATAATAAGGAGTGAATTAGCTTAAAGTTTTATACATTCCCCAGTCTCTACCGAAAGAGTATATACAAAAATTTAATTACTAAAATCTGGAAAAAAAATCAATGTATAATGAAAATGAAATACAAATTAAGTAGGTATAGGGTAGCTCATGTTAAAATAACTTCAAACTTCCAAAATAATTGAAATATATCCAAGATGCAAAAAGATTGAAATCTGCTTTAAAGTGAAATGGGGATTTTTTGCAGATGTAAGCAAATTGGTAGTAGCAAGAAAAATATACTGCAAAGGAAAAACTAAATAATAAGGAGTGAATTTGCTTAAAGTTTCGTACATTCTCCAGTCTCTACCAGAAAAGTAGCTACAAAAATTTAATTACTAAAATCCGAAAAAAAAATCAATATATAATGAAAATAAAATATAAAATAAGTAGGTATAGGGTAGCACATGTTAAAATCACTTCAAACATTAAAAATAATTGAAATAATTTCAGGATGCAAAAGGATTGAAATCTGCTGCCATTTTCGGCAAAGCACGTGCTTCGTTGAACATGCAATGTGGAAAGCTTCTAAAAAATTAATTTCTATTAAATGAGTTATTAATTGGCGAAATTCTTATTCCCTGATATTGGTAGACTAGAAAAGAGCGCCATCTATTGAGAAGAAAGTGAAAATTTTGATGATTGACTGAAAAAACTGCAAAAATGGGAGAAAATCGTGACAAACGGGAAATCGGGAGATGGAAGCAAAAAACGGGAGTCTCCCGTTAAAAACAGTAGAGTTGGCAAGTATGCAGATGTTTTTGAGCAATCACATTGCTTATTGCTCTCACTTGACGGTTTTGATGTTCCTATGAATTTATTTTCCCACCGCCTCCCTCTGCAGCACCGTCAACCAGCCTCACGATGCTGCGAAAACCATCTCCAGGTTGCGTTCTTTATTTTGTGAATTTGACTTCGTGATCAAGTGTTGACAAATTTTGAAGGGGGGCAAGGTCAGAAAAGACGCAGCGTGCTCCGAAAAATGTCGGGGAGAAAGGAGCACAGGATCCTATTCTTAAAAATAAATTGCTTTATGGATCAAAAATTGTACGAACGCTTTGTTAAAATTTAAAACATTAAATTCTCAAAGCTGCATAATTTGTAACAAAATTTTGTGGCCAAATACAGCTATGTAATAAGTCTTTCGAACTCCTTTGTCCATCATATCATATTTTTCCCACTTAATCTTCAAATTATAATTTTTTTTTAACACTTTTCAAAAACAAAGTTAAAAGTTAATCAAGAAAACAAGTTTTTCTTGCTGGTTCTGTTAGTTAAAGGACAGGCTGAGTAATATACATTTCGTTATAATTAGAGACGTACCGAGTAGCACTTTGGTCGAGTACTCGGCCTTTCAATACTCGGACGAGTACCGAGTACACGGCATTTCACTACTCGGCCGAGTTAACGAGTACCAATTATGTTTTAAGATGAACCACTGACACACACGTGATCAATTTTGAACTTATTGGAATAGTAATATAGACCTCTTTGTCCATATAACAGTTTTCAAAACTAAACTCCTGCTGAAATTTAATTTCGCATTATTTAAAAAATGTTGTTTATGTCAAAAATATTACAAAAAAATTATTTTTAAAATTAAAAATAAATAAATAAAAGATATGATTAATCAAGTTGGAATTAAGACAAACTATGCCAATCTATTTTAGTTCTAGTCCGCCAAACATAAATAATTTTTAAAAGCAAATGTGCAGGAACACTGCACACACTTGTTTCTGCATTACAAGAAACGTCTTTATCAGTGCATAAAATGTGAGCTAAAGAATGTCAAGACATTCGACAAAAGAATCTGACTTTTGTCGGATGCCTCTAAATCTACAAGCTCCCATTTTGTGCATTGAAAAAGGAATTCCCTGTAACGCCAAAACACGTGTCTGCAGTGTTCCTGCACTATGCTTTTCACGTTGTTTTATTTCCCTTTTTTTTAAGCAAAGGAATTTTTTATATTTCTTATAACTAGTTTTTGTTTGTAGCAAAAATCCATTTTTAATGTAAAAATTCCGTATCTTTTATACTTATCTTTTTTCCACAATTTTTAATAAATAAGTTTTATTACCTTTGGGGAAATTAAAATAAAGATTTATTCCATTAAAGCATTAAAAACTTCATTATTCTCAAAATTTAAATTTGACTTGTAAATGATTGCAAAATATTAAATATGCTTGAGCTTTTTTATAAATATTAACATTTGTCTTGGACAATATTCAATTTTTTGCAACTACTCGGTATTGGCCGAGTACCGAGTACTCGGAAAATTGGCCGAGTATGCAGAGTACCGAGTAGTTACCGAGTACTCGGTACGTCTCTAGTTATAATATGAGGGTGTTTTGGTTTCTAATTAAAATAACCTTACATATTCCAAAGGTTATGTTTAGAATTCAACGATAGAGAACAATATTGCACTTTTTTGAACAATATACATAAAAAATGGTAAGTACATGCAATAGGAAGATAAAACAAATTTTTGATGCATCGTTAAGTCCCATTTACCTGTGGCTATGCAAATTTTGTAGATGCATTTAAGTCTACATTAGCTGTAAAAATTCATAACATTCACACAAATACATTTAAACTCAACGTAAAAACAATAGTGAATGTAAATAATGTACCTCTATATAGTATAAAATGAAGTGTCCAAAAAGCGTCTGTGTGTTTGAACTCGCAAAACTCGAGAACTACCTGGCCGATTGCGCTGAAATTTTCACAGTTTGTTCCTTTAAGTCCTGAGAAGGTTTGCAGACCAGTTCGAAAACAATCCGATGAATAGTTCATTTTTTATTCCAATTTAGGCCCAATTTTCACATAAATTCCCGAATATGGGGATGAAAAATGACTCGCAATTAGTAATATTACATATCGTTGGAAAGGGAAGAATTTTCCGCGTTCTACGCCATTTGTTCCAACGCTCTAACTTAATTGCGGCGGGAGTTTTTTACGTTTTTAGCTCGAATTTGTTTAGGCTTAGCTGAAATTTAGGGATTACTTTCTTCATTAAATCCATCAATAAAAAGTGAAGGAATTGTCCTACAGTTTTCTTTTTCACACCATTGAAAAGAGCTACCTTTTTTACTCCAGATCTAACTCGACCTATGGTTGGAAGTTTAACCCTCTATCTCCATTAGAAAAAAAGTTACGAGCGAATTAAATGAAGTTCAAAAATCTGTTCTCTATTCAAGTTTTTAACCATTTTATTTTGCGTTTCCACGGTAATGCTTTTTGAATCCAATATTTCAATCTTTCTCATTTTCAATTCTGAAACTTATTTAATTTTGCGTTTCCATGGTTACGCCTTTTAAATCCATCTTTCTCATTTTATTTTAATTTCTTAAAAGTATTTTAATATCTGTTGTCATTGTTTGGAGGGAAAATTTTGCATGATGATTTTTTTTTCTTTTATTTATGCCTGATTGTTGAATAATTGACACAATTTTCGTTTTCAAAATAGACCGGGCAAAGCCGGGCAACGCAGCTAGTATAAAATAAATGCAAAAAGGAAGTGTTCAAATGTGCAAACAGATAACATCACACAGGAAATCATGCAAACAGATCAAGTTAGGCTACACCAAAAGTGTTGAATAGAACCTTTTGTTTGATAAAACCAAAACTGGTCCCATCATTCGCTTACACAGGCGTAAAGAGCAGGGTTGGCAAAAACCCGGGTTTTTTTAAAAAAGCCCATGGACCCAGGGTTTTTTGGGTTTTTTAAATAAAACCCAAAAAAACCCAACTAAAGCTGGGTTTTTTAAAAGAAATGTGGGTTTTTTTGTCTTTTTTTAGGGAAAATGTAGGGTACTTGCAACATATTGTAGCGTAAGTATATGAACAAAGCACAAGAATTGTCTTGGGGTAAAAAAAGCTGGAAAACTAGTTAAAATTCAGCGTTCAGGAAGAAGAGTATAAAAGACGACGAAACCCAAGAATGGTGAAATTTCAGATTTTTTAGTTTCCATGATTACCAACAGTTAAGGCAAAATTACTTCTTGAGTGATAAAATCTATTGTTCGTTTTTAATTACTACTTTTTTTTTTTTTTTTTTTTGCATTTTACTTTATTGTATTTCATTTTTTTATGCAAAACTACTGTAGAACCTAAAGTAGTTTAAATCCCTATTTACTGAATTCCAGCTTAATCAAGACATTTCTTTGAATTTTATGTTGCCTGTTTTTCTATTTCTGTGTACAGATTAAGAAATATTAAACTTTTTTGTAAGATAATGAAAATACTGTACATCCTATTCTGTTTTCTGTCCGACCATTTGTAAAACCTGTTAATTTCTAAAAAAAAATATAACTTGTTAATTCGAAATTTGTGACGTGTCGGGTTGCAGAAAATAATTCACATGAAAGCCTTTTAGCTAGAGTAGTTTCCTCTGTACAATCTACAAATATTGAGAAAACCAGACGTGACAGAATTTAGTCAAGATAATTTGAGTTATTTATTGACCAGTTTAAGATAAAAGTTAAATATATATTTTTTAAATCTTTGAAGTATTTTTAATGCCGTTAAGAGTTAAGAAATACTATTAAAGTTCAAAATTCATTTTTTATGTCCAATTGTCTGTGGTGAAGAACAAATAAATAGAAGTTTAAATTGTAAAAGTATTTAAATTAATTACTTTTTTAAAAAACTTCTCAAAAAATTTAAAAAAACCCAAAAGTGGGCTAAATAATGGGTTTTTTTAAATGGGTTTTTTCAAAAAAAACCATTGGGTCCAACCCAATTGGGTCCAATCCGGCCAACCCTGGTAAAGAGTGCTTCAGACTGGGTTTCAAAAAGTCCGGTTTCTGTGAGCTAGGAAAGTTTGATCTTATTACTTCAAATGACATCAACCCTTTCAAATTGAGAAAGAAAGAAACAAACAGAAAAATCTAAGAATAGATTTTGCACTTGTGAAGTTGAAAAGGGGCATTTAGCTGCATTCAGTAAGCTATCAGCGCAAAAACAATAAATAAATAAATAAAATATTCAAAGTGTGAAAGACCGCGGATAAACCGCAAAACGGATAATCGAACGTTTACGGTATCGTAAAGCAGAATATCTGCGAACGTCAGGAAGCACAATTAATATTTTCAACAGTTACGTAGAAATTAAAATCACCGGCATCAAGAAAAAAGAAGTTGTGAATCGCAACGAGAAAATTAAAACAAATAATATTACCTCTGACTCCAAACATCGCTCGTTTCTTAGCTTCTAACCTGTGTTTATTAAAACTAGGATTGAAGCTCGAACTTTGATGCTTTTTCCACATCTTTTTGCCTCCTTTGGCTGCATTTTTATTTGCTTTTTTAATTTTTTTAGGCATGCTTATTGAATTAATTACGGGGCAAAAGAAATCTAAATATGTCTGTGATTAGTAGAACATTACGCACCGCATGCCGCTTTTTAGAACACGAGAAGAATGCGAACATAAACAGTGAAGTTGCGGTCAACGTTAAGGGGATCCAGGGAAAGAGCGAATCACTTCTGCGAATTCGTTCGCCTCCATCACATAGATGACTTTTTTTTTTTTGAGCAATCACGATTGCTTATTGCTTTCATTTGACTGTTTTTGGCGTCCTATCATTTTATTTTCCCACCGCCACCCTCCGCACCATCACCGTCGACGAGTCTTTACGATGCTGCTCCTCTAGCGAAAGCCGTCTCCAGGTTGCATTCATGTCCTTCACACACGCGCATACATACACAATTACACACACACACGCACACATACATAATTACACACACACACGCACACATACATAATTACACACACACACGCACACATACACCTACATTCACATACACACACGCATACATACAGACACATACACAAAAACATACACACACACATACACACAACACCCACACATTCGTGCCTGCACACAGACACAACCCCCCACACACACACACATACCCCCACACACACATACACATACCCCCTACACACAAACACACATACCCCCCACACACAAACACACACGCCTACATACACACACTCGTGATTGCGGAAAACATAATTTGAATTCAAGATGTCAAAATTCAAGTTATTTTTTTTTTATTCCGCACATTACTTGATTTCACAGAGATAACAAATTGTATGAATAGCACACAGTAGCACAACTATTATACCCGGTGTAAATAATTTGGTTAACAAAAAAGAACAATTCTTTGACATTGGGGATATTCTGCTTTGAGTCTCTAGGGGCTCTGGTTCTGACTGCCACCCTGCTGTGAAGAAATTTGATGCTGAACCTTTTACAGACCCGTTCAGTAGAGTATCGGACTCGGGGCCGGAGGGTCCCGAGTTCGAACCTCGATGGTCGAAGACCCACCGTCGTCATTAAGGGGGACTGGGCGACGTTAAATAGACTCGTGGTCTCAATGTCCTCCAAGTGAAACGATACCTCTGGGGGTGCTAGCACCAGGTAGCTATTAGCTCCTGGACTAGTTCTAAATTCTCATTAACTGTTCGATCCGGTGATGGTGCTGCCGTCTATCGGCACAAAAAATAATGGAGGCAAGGCACTTAGTATGCAGTCCTCGACATAAATACAGTTGTGGTTAGTTGACTCGGAATCGAAATAACAAATTCTATGAATAGCACACAGTAACACAACTAAAAAAAACCCGGTGTAAATAATTTGGTTAACAAAAAAGAACAATTCTTTGACATTGGGGATATTCTGCTTTGAGTCTCTAGGGACTCTGGCTCTAACTGCTACCCTGCTGTGAAGAAATTTGATGCTGAACCTTTAACAGGTTCAGTTTATTTATTTATTTAGAAGTTAAGCTACTTTACATACATAGAGGACTGCGTGCCGAGCGCCTTGCCTCCGGACACACACAGGAAAGATATACAACACAAGATAAGGAATTAACACCCAGGGCACCGCCGGCAGGAATCGAACCCACGATCTCCGGCTTAAAAGACGAAGCTCCTACCGCAGAGCCACGGAGGAAGACTCCATGGGCTTTTATGCTTCCAAGTACAGAGGGAAATGCGGAAACATTACATTCAAAAGAATTTAGAAGGATGGGGAAAGTGGGGGACACAACTATTCAAAAAAAAGAAAAACGTAGGTAGTTTATAATGCTTAACTTTTTTTAAAAATTCTAGAGAAGCAAATGAAATTGAACCGGCAGAAATTAACGTCGCAAAACAATGGGCTAATTTTTTGGATTGTCAATACATAATTTTTCATTCCTTTCATGCACGGATTATAAGTGCAATCGGATCAACTTTTAATCCAGCCTGATTTCCGCTATCCCCTAGTATCTATATATTGAAGCGGCCACACTTGTATTCCTCACCACCTCATCCCTCACAATCTGACCAGAAGATGAGACGGACCTTCCTCAACCACTATTTTTTTTTCTGTTCAAGTAATATCTTCTGAGAGTACTATGGTCTCAAATTTTCAAAATTTTGAGCAAATAAACTAAAATGTACTCCAATTTTAAATGCAGTAAAAAAGTCATTTTTGCTTTTTAAGAGTTGTCAACTGTGAAGAAAATCGATGTTTAAACCTCAAAAGGTCAGTTTTAAGTATTCGCGGGATGGGAAGAGCGAAAATGACTCCTTTGGTGCTGGAAATGGGAGCATAGAGCAGTTATTTTACATTTTTTGACAAAAGAAATGTTCATTCATTCCATGTTTGAATTATAAGTAACAGGATAATATTTCTCATTGCAATTTGATCCCTTCATTCTCCAATATCTATACTAAAGCAGCACACTACACCACTCACCAACTCCCCCCACGGTTTGGATTGACAAATGTACATCTGGATGGGGGGGGGGCTAAGAGTGCAGCGTGTTAATTCAGTACCGATATTAGGGAATAGGCACGAGGCACCCTAGCTGTCTAATCAATTGACTTGTCTAGAGCAGAGTTTCTCAAACGGTGGGTTGCGAGATGTGGGAGAAAAGTTTAAAGAAAATTAACTTATTGCAAGGTTATTAAATCAGTAAGGTCTATGGTGACGGGCGAATCAAGATCTATTGATAATCGAGATCTCGGAAATAGAGCGATTGATAATCAGGATCTTTTGAAATCGAGCGATAGACTTCTCGATTACTTTGAATTGAGTTCTCGACTAGTTAATTCATTTTCTGAGCTTTTTCAGAATTGAGTTAACTCCTATAGGGGTTTCGACAAAAAAAAGGGGAGGGGGGAGATCCATAGCACAGCCAACGTCATTGAATTTTTTTACGGGCGGTTTTTTTCATAAAGAATTTTTTGTTTCATTTTGGGGGGGAGGGGGGGCTCTTTTCCTAGGACCGATGCTCTGTAACAATCGGGGTGGGCCATTGCCCTGCGGGGGGAGGTCCTAGACTTTTATAACAGTTGAGTTCTCCAGTTGTTTTTGCAAGGATGAGCATGAGGAGGGGGGGGGCATAAAGCCTGTCATTTGTGGGGTCAAGAAGGGGAGACCCATCCTGATTTTTAGAATTTATTACATACATGAAGGTTTTGCTGTTATTAGGGTATAATATGCATTGCGTGCTTCCCCTCTATTGTAAAATTTGAAATCAAGAGCCTGAGTGGCTCTTTATTTCAAATGTGAAATATTGAAATAAAGAGCCATTCATATTTCATTTTGAGTGATTCATTCAAACGGATTTCATTGTGTGCCATGATGTTTAGCTTCAGTAATAACTTCAATAGTTCAATTTAAGAGCGCAGTTGCCCTCGCCCCCTTCCTTGAAAAATTCTAGTTTTTGCATTCAAGTGAGCCCATTTTTTGTTTCCCTGGAAATTTTGCATTGCGTAATTATTGATAATAGATTGAGTCTGTTTCAGGAGGTCTATTTAACAGATTTTCGACTTCATTTAGGGTTTTCAATCCTTGGGGGATGCAGGTCAGCGAGAGGCTATGTTAGCTCGTCAGAAACTATGGGCCTGGTTGGGAGGCACGGCTTGGTATCAAATTAGTTTAAATTTCGTAGCATTATGCATAGCGGTTAGTAAACTGGCAATTGGTGCCTCTCGGAGGCCCTCATGGGATGCTCCGTAGCGTTTGACGAGGTATGTCTCAATCTTAGTTAGTGAATCGGGGTGATTTGTTTTTCAATTTGAGTTATTCATTCGAACAGTTGTATATTTGAATAAATGATATTTATTGAAGCAAGAAGTTAATATAATGTAAACAAATTGAGGAATCAATCTTTTTGCTCTACACAGGTGGGCTCATTTCTTCTTGTTTATTGCTTTTTTTTTTCTTTTTTTTGCTGTTGCTGTTGAGAGAAATAGAAAATGACACATTTATTTGACTAATATATAAGCAGAGAGGGAGGATAAAATATTTCTCTCTGCGTTTTCCAGAGGATTTAACGTGGCATTTTGTTTCTTGAGTTGCTCTTTTTTATTTTTCTCTTTCATTTACTGTGTGACTTGAGGAAAATGAAATAGCTGAAAGTGCACAAGGTAAAGTTGCGTTGCAATTTATCTAAGAGCATTATAGGAAGAAGTTTCAAGACTTGTGTGGTTTTAGTTTTAGCTTTCATTCTTTGGCTCACTTTTCAAATTAAAATTATATAAAATGCAGATTATTACAAATAAATATTTTTAAGCATGAAATTTGTAACCATTCTTGTGTGCGTATTTAAGTTTTAACTTCTGATAATGTCATTTCCTGATATATTTTAAAGTACATTAGTTGCTCATTATTTACTTAAATTTTTAGACCCATTATATTAAGATGCTGATTTTATATGATTTTTTTTAAACTGCTGAAACTGCTTGGGCTGGCAACGGTCAGCGGTCCATTTCTTAACTTTGTATCCCGTAACTGCGCTACATTTTCCATCCGCTGGTCCTCAAAAGGTTTTAACTGATTATCAAGTTTCTGGGAAAAGCAGATTTTATTCAGTTTTCAAATCATTTGAAATAGTCACTCAATAATGGAGATTCGACAACTAGCAATATATTATACAGCATACCTTTGAAGGAAAAAAAAGTCGATTTTACTAGAGGTATACAGGTGATTCACCATTTGACATATCCTCGCTACAGAGTTATTAAATTATGCTTTTAAATAACATAAATGCTAAATTTAAAGTGAAATGGAGATTTTTCACAAATGTAAGTTAATTGGTAGCAGCAAGAAAAATCTACTGCAAAGGAAAAACTAAATAATAAGGAGTGAATTCGCTTAAAGTTTCGTACGTTCTCTACCAGTCTCTACCAGAAAAGTAGCTACAAAAATTTAATTACTAAAATCTAAAAAAAAAGGAAATCAATATATAATAAAAATACAATATAAAATAAGTAAGTATAGGGTAGCACATGTTAAAAGAACTTCAAACATTAAAAATAGTTGAAATAATTTCAGGATGCAAAAGGATTGAAATCTGCTGCAATTTTCCTTTTTTTTTACTATTAACACATTAGCAAATTAAAAAAAAAATTCTGCAGAGCCAAAAATTTTCTGCAAACGCTGTTCGCGTGTTCCTCTATATTGTGCAAGACTGGTAGGTGCTATACATGACATTTAGAGATTGATTCGAAATGCTCAGTTGGGGAATGTCTCATGCAAAAGAACTAGGTTGTTATATAAATGTACACAATTAAGGGCTCAAGTACCTTCATAACTACTTATATATCTTTGCTAATTAAATGCTAATCAAGTCTGACATTCCCTTTCATAATAAACAGATCAACTGCTTCAGAATCACAAAGTGATTACAAAACATCTGTATGTAATTCAGATGAGTGGCAAGAGCAAAGTTTCCAAAATTTTCTTCTTATCGTGGTAGTATGAAGACTAATTTAAATATGTTCAGGCACGTGACCCAAACTGGAAGAAAAATACTGAAATTGCTACGCTGTGTGAACTAACACAACAACGTTAGTATATTTTACTACAACTGAAAGCTCTCCCATGTATTTTTGTATCTAAACTTTAATTGGATGAATGAAATGAACTGCAATATGAACTTCCAAAGCCCGTTCTTTTTCTTACATACAGTATTTTGCTCTCTCGAAAAATACAGAACTCAGTAAAAATGCTGAAAAATCACATGTCTGTTTGTTTCATAATTTGAAAGCTAAAAAAAACGAAGAAATTAAGGCAACACTTTAATTTTAAAATAAGTACTTACTGTATTTCATTTTCTTTGCCCTTGTAGCTGTAGCAATAAATAGGGTTTACTATAGCTTTAAAAATATTCAATTGAACAATTTTATTTACATTCATTTGTAGAAAATATGTTTCTTGATCATTTTAATTTGCCCATATGAAAAGGGCACATTGTATTCTCTATTTTAATGAGTCACAAATGAAAATAACAAATAATTTATTTACATGAAAAATAATTATGAAGCTAAATTAACACATGATGATGTATTTTTCAGCAAAGGCTTTCATGAATTTTCTTATCTTGCATCGAAAACCACCACTGCAAAAGAAAATGAAAAACCCATTAGTATACTTTAAGGACTGAGGAAACACTTTTTGACGTCAATTTAATGACAATAAACTCCCTCTTAACCCCTTCAGTCGGAATTATGAAATATTGGACCAAAAATGTTGATAATTGGTACACAGTGTACTATGGTAAAGGGTATCTCATAGACAAAATTTTGAGTTTGTAGGAGAAAAATTAAAAGAGTTATGGCACGTCCAATATTCCGGACTTATATTTTTGAAATCAATATTTCATTTACAAAAACGATAAAATACCGAACAAACTTCATTATAAAATGTTCTACAAATAATTATAAAACATAATATAAGCGTTTGAAACAATTAATTAAAGATTATATATTTTTTACAAAATCAGGGAAAAAAACCTCGCTTTTCAGATGAAAATCCTTGGTTGGAAAAATGAGCCACTCTCTATCTATCAATCCTTATATGTCAGTGTTGTCAATCCCAAAATAAAAAATTATTTCACAGATTATAATAAGTAGAATGTAAAGAGTCAACTACAAAAAAAATCAACTAGTTAAATCAATTATCAAATGATTAGCACCTATTTAAAGTGTATGTCCGGTATACCGGACACCAGGTCTGAAGAGGTTAAAGGTCTTTAAAGCAGAGTTCGTACTCAATTTCAGGAGTAAAATGAAGGAGTTTTGGAGGAGTTTTGAAGGAGTAAAATGAGGTTTTGAAGGAGCACTAATGGGATGTCATTATAAATGATGTCACACTTTTTTCAGCATATTTGACCCCCTTCCCCCTTTATCACTTAGTGTTACATTTCACTCTAGTGTGTTCTCTTGTCACACACAGACACATGTCATATTTTCTACAAACATTATTACAATAACTGTGTGATGTCACTTTTTGTCAACCTCTCTCTTACCCCTTGTCACAATTTCACGAACCTGTCTCCCCCTCAAGGCATATGACATCACTTGTGGAAGACCCTTTTTACAATATCATAATTGCTATTTACTAAACAATTATTTTTTTTGACACAATCACTTAATATAGTCCATCTACTTATGTAGTTTTAAAGATTTGAATAATAATAAAACAATCTGACTTCTGCTGCTGAGAGTGTGGTGGAGGGAAAAAAAAATAACATAAAATTTGAAAATGCAGCCAAGCACCATTTAAGCATGTTTTACTTCACTTATGAAACATCTTCATCATCTAATACTATTTTCAACTACAACTTTTATGTCCTAACTATGATCAATTTGTGAATCATATCTATGTAAAATAAAAAAAATGCACGAAATTAACATTAAAATCGCCGTTGTGACGAAGTTAGTTGTCGTTCAAAGTGTTATAAGTTACTGTCATAGAGGAAGATTATGTAGTCTTGAACTAAAAAAGGACTTTTGAACCACAGGAGTATGGTTTGAAGGAGTTCAAACCAAAATGAAGGAGTTTGAAGGTACCAGGACCACTCAGTGGCTTGAATCTCATCCAATCAGGAACCTTATTCCACCAGCGGTTTGAGAACACCTCCCAATCAGGACCAGCAGCAGTTTGCTTAAATACCGTAAGCCAGGAATCAGTCTCGCCAAACTCAAACCACTGACGATGGCTGCAGCAAAGCAAGCCGAAACGTCTGGAATTTCTACTCCAATTAGACCACGACCAATAAGCCCGGAAATGTTATCTCCCCGGAAATGTTATCTTACTTTTGCTTGAAATTATTTTACGTACTTAAAACAGAGGATTATAGCCGGTCAAAAAAACTCAAGTGTGATGGGAGCAGTCCCGACCCCTTGGAACCCTCCCTTTGTGTGCACCACTTTATTGCAGAACGAGCTGATTTGTGCATCACATGACTTCCTTTTACTCCAATTTAATGTCATTTCTCATTTTTGATAGTTTTAATGTGATTCAATAGTTTACTCTCTAAATATCACCAACAGTGACCAAATTAAAACCAGATTTAAAAAAATAAAATAAAATAAAATAAATAAAAATCGCCAAGTTGGCGACCAAAAAACTGGCGATATATCGGCAAGTGTCCACCAAATTATAACACCACTTGTGTTTACATCGAAATTAACAACGATTTAACTCCAAAAAGGGGCAAAAGACCCCCTTAGGAACATCCGAATGCAACCAAAAGGGAAGGTGCACAACTAGACCTCAGTAGGAGTCTAAGTACCAAATTTCAATTTTCTAGGACATTCCGTTCTTGAGTTATGCGACATACATACTCACATACATACGTACATACAGATGTCACGAGAAAACTCGCTGTAATTAACTCGGGGATCGTCAAAATAGATATTTCGAGTGTCTGTACGGTCCTAGGCATATATCCACGTGTGGTCGGGTTGAAAAATAAACTCAACATTCATTCGGGGGTGAGAAAAATGGAAATTAAGGCCGATTTTTGAGTGAAAATTTTTTCGCAAATACAATACTTCCTTTTTTGTAAAAGGAAGTAAAAAAAGGAACTATTCCTCAGCAGATTGGCATGTTTCTTCCATGGTAGAAAAAACTGGCTGGAAGAAATTGGCTTCTTCCAAGTGGGACGAACTAATTTTCAGACTTGACCAAAAAGTTGCAAATTTGTAACATATGGATGCTTCACTTTGCCGAATCAATTAACCAGGGTTGGCAAAAACCCGGGTTTTTTTTAAAAAGCCCATGGACCCAGGGTTTTTATTAAATAAAACCCCCCAAAAAAACCCCAGCTAAAGCTGGGTTTTTTTAAAAGAAATGTGTTTTTTTTTTGTCTTTTTTTAGGGAAAGTGTTCGGTACTTGTAGCATATGGTGGCATAAGTATATGGACAAAGCGCAAAAATTGTCTTGGGGTAAAAAAGGCTGGAAAACGAGTTAAAATTCAGCGTTTTCTGAAGAAAAGTATAAAAGCCGACAAAATCGAAGAATGGTGAAGTTTCAGATTTTTTAGTTTCCATTTTTACCAACAGTTAAGGCAAAATTACTTCTCGAGTGATAAAATCTATTGTTCGTTTTTAATTACTACTTTTTTTTTTTGCATTTTACTTTATTGTATTTTATTTTTTTTTATGCAAAACTACTGTAGAACCTCAAGTAGCTTAAATCCCTATTTACTGAATTCCAGCTTAATCAAGACATTTTTTTGAATTTTATGATGCCTGTTTTTCTATTTCTGAGTACAGATTAAGAAATATTAAACTTTTTTGTAAGATAATGAAAATACTGTACATCCTATTCTGTTTTCTGTCCGACCATTTGTAAAACCTGTTAATTTCTAAAAAATATACCTTGTGTTTATTCGAGATTTGCGAAGTGTTTGCAGGAAATAATTCACATGAAAGCCTTTTAACTAGATTAGTTTCTTCTGTAGAATCCACAAATATTGAGGAAAACCAGACGTGACAGGACTTAGTCAAGATAATTTGAGTTATTTATTGACCAGTGAAAGATAAAAGTTAAATATATATTTTTTAAATCTTTGAAGTATTTTTAATGCCGTTAAGAGTTAAGAAATACTATTAAAGCTCAAAATTCATGTTTTATGTCCATTGTCTGTGGTGAAGAACAAATAAAAAATAAATTTAAATTGTGAAAATATTTAAATTAATCAAAACTTCTCAAAATTTTTTAAAAACCCAAAAGTGCGCTAAATAATAGGTTTTTTTAAATGGGTTTTTTCAAAAAAAAAAAACATTGGGTCCAACCCAATTGGGTCCAATCCGGCCAACACTGCGATTAACTCCATAAAACAAAAAGTTAAGAAAAGTGATTAAGAAAATAGTGTTATCTATAGGTGTGAATAGGCCCTCGTGTTACATTTTCTGCCATCACGTGGTCAGAAATGTACTGAACCGAAACTTTATTATAAATCCACATGCTAAGTATTGATAAAGCACTATTAAAGCAGAAATGAGGATTGGTTTAAAAAGTGGAGTTTATCGATTTGGCAATTGAGGCACCCACATAACAAATGCATTTCTGAAGAAAATCTTAGGTACATATAGTTAGAAACATAAAGATTTAAACTATTTAATACAACAATCAACTTCAATTTAACAGAATACAATATATAAAAAATCTATTAATTTCACAAAAATTAGGAGTTTTGAAAAGAAAAAAAAATGTAACTAAGCTAAATTAAAGTTTTTAGTGCTAATTACCAGCTCACCAAGATTGGTAATAAAACAGTTTTTTTTTTGGTTTAAACAGTATTTGTGAGAAGAACAATTTTATTTTAGGAAAGTCATGAAGATTTTACGAACTATTTATTAAAGGATGCTTAATATTTTTACCTAATTTCTTCATAATTAATTAAATAATTAAGAGTAAAACCTTGTAATTTCATTTCCACATACATAGAGCTTTCTATAGGGGAATATTGTTTGAAAATATTAACTACTAAATTACAATACCTAAATGGGTCTTGGTATAAGTAATCAAAGAAATGTTTCACTGTGATAGTTAGAACATTATTAATTGCAAATAACCAAGAATAAATTGTTGTAAATTAAATTCTTGCATTTAATTAATATAAATAAATAAATTGTAACAAATTAAAGAAGAAAACTAGAACTGGAAAGTAAAGTATATTAAAAGCTAATATGGGTTAATGATCATATATTAGGCGATTTTCAAAACAGCTGCCTGCCTTTTGATTAAATGAAAGCATTAACAAAGGCAAGATATTTCCCCTAACAATTAAATTAATTTTAAACGAAAGAAATATATTATTAGTTTTAAACAGAAAACAAAAAATAAATTGAGAAAAGAGTGGAAATACATAATTTTCCAATATTTAACAAATCTTTATAAAAAGAATTAAAACGAAATCTTAATCTCGCAAAAGAAATCAACTCCCAAGTTTTGAAATTTCACATCAAGGGAAAAAAAAAAGAGACAGAGAGGTTTGAGATTAAAAAAGTTGGGGGGGGGGGGAAGCACCCACAAATAATTAAAAATTTTAATTCAAAAATAAGAAAGTTGAAGTGTCTTATGTAGCAGGTCACTGAAATAAAGCACTTTGAAGGACCTATGGGAAACCCCGGTTATGAGCATTTTAATAGAAATTTTTGAAGAATCTTACAACCACACTCTTATGCAGGGCTGTGGAGTCGGAGTCGGAGTCGAAGAGTCGGAGTCGGACTGATTTTGGGGTAAAGGTGTCGGAGTCGGAGTACTGACTCTCCTTCCATTTTTTAAAAACTGACTACCAATTGGTTCAATTACATGTATAAAAAGATACTAATGAGAAAATAACTGCCATTATGGCAATCAGCTAGCCTGAATGCTTACCGAACTTTCTGTAGCCGTCCCCTAGTTTGCTTGCTTTTTAACTTAACTAATAGCGACTGTCAGCAAACGGTTTTGTTGCCTAACATTTTCAAGTAATCACTTTCAAATAAAAATAGAAATATAGTGTTTTGTTCGATCTCAGTTATAAAATAGCGAAAGAAACGTAACAAATTAATAAGTCGAGGCCCGTAGCTAAGGTTGAAACATTTAAGGGTGATCGGCAAATTCAAAAACGTTCTGGCGCGAAAGCACGAATCCAAAAGATCCGATGAAAAATAATCTAATGTTTTTTTCTTTATTAAGACAATTTCTATAAGCTTGGTTCTCACTAAAAAGTATGGAACAAAATAAGTGTAAATGATTTCTTGATTGCAACACTCAATGATTGCAGCTAATCTTAAAATCTTCATCTTAAAGTTAATTCTAAAGCAGCCAATAAAATTTAAATTAAAAATTTAGCGAAGAAGAAATATAGGTATAGTAAAAGCTATTCGTACAAATTTGTATACCGGCCGCATTTTGTGTAAAATTAGCTCCTGATGTATATGTGCCCTATTTTCGTTGAAATTTGATTGATGAAATATAATTTAAAATATATTCGCGAAAATTTTCAGAATTAAAGTATTTATAAACTCTGAAATTAACTTTGGGTGTCATCTACCTGATGGGTGTCACACAGGGAAAACCACCCCCTCTCAAGAACTTGGATTTAGAAAAAACAATCTTTTTTTCTCTCAAGTTACAGCTTTCAAAAATTGAAAGCACACGATTTGATCAATATCTATTTGTTAAACATTAAAGGGGGGCAAATTGCAGATAATCCTTTTCAAATTTTTTAAAAGGGATTCTTAAGTCATCTCACTTCTTAACTTGTAACTGTTGGAAAATTTGATTTTTAAATTGAATTTCTAACGTTGTATGCGTCTTGGGTTTACAATAAAAAACAAAATGCGAAATTTTCATGAAAAGGAATAAATATTTCAATCTCTGTTTAGAGGTTCCCCCCCCCTTCCCCTAAAGGGAGAGAGGGAGTTGAAAAAATAATTTAAAAAATCCGGAGTCGGAGTCGGGCGTTTCAAAATTCAGGAGTCGGAGTCGGCCATTTTCCTTCCGACTCCGCAGCCCTGCTCTTATGTCAATACATTTACGACTAAAATGAGTAGGAAAAACTTTTCTCCATCATCATTTGTCAAATCATGCATCACCAAAGAAATGAATTATCAATTTGTGCACAATTTAAGATCAACATTACAAAAAATTAGTCAGTTTGCAATATAAATTTGCTTTTGTTTTTTAAATTAATTATTTTATGTTTTTTCTCTCTTAAATTATTTATACTTTTAATTTAGATAAATGTATTATGTTAAATGGAAATACATATTATATTTCACATAAGACACAAAATAGATAAACATTTTCTACTTAAAATAGGTGTGAAATAAAAATACATAGTAAAAAAATTTTTAACCAGATAACTGGTATTCAGTGTACATTATTATTTTAATTTAAAGTTTTAGCTCATTGAACTAGATTATAGAAAACAGGACTTAGTATTTAAAAAAAAATCAGCCATTTTGTGTAGCAGTCATACAATGCATGGATAGAAAACCAAAATTTCATTTTTGTATCAGTAAAAATGGCAGTTTAGTAGCAGAACTATCAGTTTTGTATCAGTAAAAATACCAATTTTATATCAGAAGGATCAGTTTTGTATCAGGTGAATCACTTTTGTAACAGATTCTTTAATTTTGTATTAGATCAATACACAATTAGGAGCCAGGGTTGGCCGGATTGGACCCGTTTGGGTTGAACCCAATGGTTTTTTTTTTTTTGAAAAAAACACATTAAAAAAAACCATTATTTAGCCCACATTTGGGTTTTTTAAAATTTTCTGAGAAGTTTTTCAAAAAATTGATGAATTTAAATACTTTCACAATTTTAACTTATTTTTCATTTGTTCTTTACCAATGGACATAAAAAAAAAATGAATTTTGAACTTTAATAGTGTTTCTTAACTTTTGACCACATTTAAAAAATATTACTTAAAATGACACTATTTGTCAGATCAGGTTTATCATATCATATGTTATAGACAGAATAAAAAATAACACAGGTGACAGCAATACTAAATTTTATTGATTAATTAAGCAAAAGTTGTTTTTTTTTCAAAATTTCTTCAATATTTTTCAAACATAGGTATTTTTAGCACTGCAGTTTTGTCCAAAATCAGAAGATCTGAAGACCAGAAAGCTTTCTCAGAAAAAAAAATGCTTTTCGCTTAAAATTTATGGCTTATAAGTTATTTGATTGTGCAAATATTTGGATTTTTATTGAGTTTAGAGCTTAAAAACTGTAAGAAAAGTCCCTTTCACAATGACAATTTTGTAAAGAGGTTGTTTTTAAGACCATGAGTTTTGTGAAACAGGTGTTTTTAAGATTCAACATTTTGTGAAGGCAGGGTTGGCCAGATTGAACCCAATGGTTTTTCTTTTTTTGAAAAAACAAATTCAAAAAGCCCATTATTTAGCCCACTTTTGGGTTTTTCAAAGTTTTTCCAGAAGTTAAAAAAAAATTAATAACTTTAAATATTTTCATAATTTAAATTTCTTTTTTATTTGTTCTTAACCACAGACAATGAACATAAAAATGGATTTTGAGCTTTAATAGTATTTCTTAACTCTTAACGGCATTAAAAATATACTTCAAAGATTTTAAATAAATATATTGAACTTTTTTTTCTTTAACTGATCAATAAAAAACTCAAATTATCTTGACTAAGTCCTGTCACGTCTGATTTTCTCAATATTTGTAGATTGTACAGAGGAAGCTACTCTAGCTAAAAGACTTTCATGTGAATTATTTTCTGCAAACCAACACGTCACAGGTCTCAAATAAACAAGCATGGGCGCCCATATGCAAAATTGTAAGGGGGGGGGGCTCAGATATTTAAACCATGGTTTAGCATATTTTCCCCATGAAAACCAATTTCAGGACAGATTAGAGTCATTAAAATTGGAAATTTTTAATAGCCTATTCATTAATGGCTAGAGAAGACATATTTTTACATTTTTGCAAAGAAAAAATACTAAAAACAAGAAAATTCTAATTTCTGAGGGGGGGGGCGAGCCCCCTCTTGCCCCCTTGTAAACAAGGTATTTTTTTTAGAAATTTACAGGTTTCTCAAATGGTCAGACAGGAAACAGAATAGGATGTCCAGTATTTTCATTATCTTACGAAATAGTTTAATATTTCTTACTCTGTACACAGAAATAGAAAAACAGGCAGCATAAAGTTCAAAGAAATGCCTTGATTAAGCTGGAATTCAGTAAAAAGGGATTTAAACTACTTGAGGTTCTACAGCAGTTTTGCATAACAAAATGAAATACAATAAAGTAAAATGAAAAAAAAAAAGTAGTAATTAAAAACGAACAATAGATTTCATCACTCGAGAAGTAACTTTGCCTAAACTGTTGGTAATCATGGAAACTAAAAAATCTGAAACTTCACCATTCTTGGGTTTTGACATCTTTTATACTTTTCTTCAGAAAAGGCTGAATTTTAACTAGTTTTTCAGCTTTTTTTACCCCAAGACAATTTTTGCGCCTTGTCCATATACTTAAGCTACAATATGCTACAAGTACCTCATATTTTCCTTGAAAAAAAAACACATTTCTTTTTAAAAATCTAGCTTTAGTTGGGTTTTTTTGGGTTTTACTTAAAAAAACCCCAAAAAACCCTGGGCTTATGGGTTTTTAAAAAAACACTTGGGTTTTTGCCAACCCTGTTAGGAGCAAATATAAGACATTTGTAGCAAAAGATATAATTTTTAAAACCCAATTTCATAGCTGTAATGTCACTTAAAAAAGGTGTGCAAGAGAAAACTTTTGGACTGCATGAAGAAAATTTCGTTTTCAATTATTATCAAAAAGACAAAAAGGGAGCTATGTGATATTC
The DNA here is from genome assembly GCF_026930045.1 of Uloborus diversus. Taxonomy (NCBI): domain Eukaryota; kingdom Metazoa; phylum Arthropoda; class Arachnida; order Araneae; family Uloboridae; genus Uloborus; species Uloborus diversus. The sequence goes on along the minus strand of NW_026558098.1, from coordinate 2,682,783 downwards.
TGTTTTTTTTTTTTTTATTTAACTTTTGCAAAAAAAAATATGTAGCTCTTTTGGAATTATTTAGCTGTTTAAAGCTGAAATGTAAAGTTTTTGGGTTTAATGATGCTGTCGAAAGAGATACTTTTTTTTTCAATATCGTACTTAGAAAATCATGGGCATGTTGGATTACAACCCATAACTTGATTTGATTAACTTTCTAACAGAAGACTACATTAGAACTAATTTTAGAAATTTAAATCTGATGCATTGAAAAATGGAAATAAGCGACATGGAAGAGTTAAATAAATTTTTTTAAAAACGCGTTTTGTCTCATTCATTAAAATTAAACCTTCCCCTAAAGCAACCCGAAAGTTCATATTTCCAGGGGTAGAAGTGACCGACTTATCACATATAGGACATTTTCCACAAAAAACATAGGACAAATATAGGACACATTATATGAATAATTTTGCTATGAAAAAAGAAATAATACATATCATATATTATTTAGTTATTCCTATCAATGATTTTGTTTAAAAAAAAAAACCTCAAATAAAATTATTCCTTACATCTGAAATGACCTTCCTGTAGTTGAAAGAATAATTTTTGAAAAAAGTGTACTTTATATACTAAATAATTAAACAAAATTTGAACAAAGATAATTTTTATTTTTTCTTCCTCACTCATGACCAAAGTACTAATTCCAATGTTCTTTGATTTCATATCGAAACTGAACCCTTTACCACTTGTATTAAGAACAAACAGAGCTTGAGAAGGATCCTCTTGACGCTTTTCAGAGTCTTCTTTATGCTAGAATGTTTAAGAATGCAGCCTCAATTGCGAAAATCCACTATTGCTTATGGGCACTGAACAGTTGCAAAAATGGCAAAAAGCGGTAAAATCAGCTTTTCCTTTAGTGCACCATGCTCCACAATTTGTACAATTAATGTCCTCCTGATTCAACCACTCCACACGAAATTTTGTTAAGCGATGCGATTTCGCCATTATAATTCCACTTATTACAACAAACTACGTTTTAACATCATAAGGAACTAACATTCCATGATCCCAAAATTCCACAAGAAGAAACGATTTCAAAAAGAATATTAGAACATTCCGATCAGAAAATGCACTGAACACAAAATATATCAACAAAAACCCATGATGGAAAACAAAACAAACGGCTGTTGTCCTCCACCCCAAACATAAAATTCTAAAACCAACTTCAAATTTAGTTCTTGAAACTCCACCCAGTGACGTCACATTGCTGTAGCCAACGAGAGAAGATGCCTGTCGCAGGATTTAGTCAGTTAGTTTTTTAATTTGAAATTCGTTTGGGCACAAACCTACTATCAGCGAAAAATCTGATGTCAGAAAGTTTTATTTACTGTTCCTTTTAAAAGATAGATAGGGTAAAAAATGGGAATATAAGAAATATAAGACATTTTTGAAAAATATAGGAAATATAGGACAATTTTGATGCTTTTTTTTGAAAATATACGATATATAGGACTACTTCGACCCCTGTATTTCTGTATTCAAAACATCGAAAGAGAGAGAAAAAACAACTTACATCGTTTGGTTCTCTTCTTGTACATAATCCTGTAGCCGCACTCTCGACATCGAATGGGATCCTTTGGCTTGATCTCGTTTTCGTGGTGGCATTCTAAACAATCAAATTAATTCTTTTAGCAACAAAAAGTGACGGTTTGGTACAAATCAGGCTCAATCAAACATTTCATTCAAACATTTTTCTTAAACACTATTTTGCTTCGAGAAGTACCGAGCACTCGGTAACTACTCGGTACTCGGCCAATTTACCGAGTACTCGGTACTCGGCCAACTACTGATCAGATACTCGGCTAATACAGAGTAGTTGTAAAAAATTGAATATTGTCCAAGACAGTTACTAAAATTTATATATATATATATATATATATAAAAAAAGAGCAAGCATTATATTCTGCAATCATTTACAATTAAAATTTATAAGTCAAATTTAAATTTTGAGAATAATGAAGTTTGTAATGCTTCAATGGAATAAATCTTTATTTTTAATGTCCCCAAAGTTAATAAAACTTATTTATTAAAAATTATGCAAAAAAGGTAAGTATAGAAAATATGGAATTTTTATATTAAGAATGGATTTTTGCTACAAACAAAAATTAGTTATAAGAAATATAAAAATACTTTCCTTAAAAATAAAAGGAAATAAAACAACGTTAAAAGCACAGTGCAGGAACACTGCAGACACGTGTTTTGGCGTTACAAAGAATTCCTTTTTCAATGCACAAAATGGGAGCTTGTGGATTTAAAGGCATCCGACAAAAGTTGAATTTTTTTGTTGAATGTCTTTACATTCTTTAGCTCACATGTTATGCACTTAAAAAGACGTTCCTTGTAACGGGGGGGGGGGGGGGGGGCAGAAACACTTGTCTGCAGTGTTCCTGCACATTTGTTTTATCTGCTTTTAAAAATTATTTATGTTTGGCGGACTAGAACTATAATTGATTGGTATACAGTGAAACCCCTCCTAACGGACACCCTTCTTATGCGGACAATTTTAATTCCACAGTTCCAATGCAAATAACATTAAACCCCTGTCCTGCAGACACCTCTCTATTGCGGACAAAAAAAATGTCCTGTTAGTGTCCGCATTAGAGGGATTTTACTGTAATTTGTTTTAATTCCAACTTGATTAATCATACCTTTTATTTATTTTTAAGAATAATTTTTTGATAAAATTTTTGACACAAACAAAATTGTTTACATAATACATAATTAAACTTCAGCAGGAATTTAGTTTTAAAAACTATTATATGGACAAGGAGGTCTATACTACTATTCCAATAAGTTCAAAATTCTTCACATGTGTGTCGGCGGTTCGTCTTAAAACATAATTGCTACTTGGTAACTCGGCCGAGTACTCGGTAACTCGGTACTCGGCCAAAGTGCTACTCGGTACGTCTCTAATTTTGCTAAGAACACTTATTATTTTATAATTAAGGGGGGGGGGGGCAGTTTAGACGGATCAAAATGTCCATTTTTTTCATGTCATAAAATGTTAGTAGAACTGTACAAGAATATGTTGCAATTCAAAATTCTGTTTTAGCTATAATGCTATGAGTACTCTAAAAACTGAAGATTTGAAAAAGTTCACAGCAGTTTTTTTCAATCTTGTTTTCCTTGAAACATTTTTTTTCAACTGGTGTGCGTTCTAGCACAAAACGTTACAGACCAATCGTTCTGAAATTTTGTGTGAATATTCTTTATTCAATTACTCTATATGAACCCACGGGTGCAGAATATGTCCGATCCGGCGATCTAGGATCGGGGGAAATTTGAACCATCTGGGGAAAATTTTGCAGATTCGATTTTTAAAAAAATCCAATTTTTTTTTTCCGCAAGTGTCTTTTGAATGCATTTTCTTTTGCACCACCACTCTTTATATTTTCATCAACTATTTGTTGGATAATAATTTACACACACACACACATTTAATAATAAATGTAGATATGAGATTTTAATTAAAACTTACATGCATTTACTTAATTTACTTTTTAGATACCGAGTTCTAAGGCTTCTAGTTCATTCTATTACTTTTAAAGATGCAATAGCTTTTTTTTTTCCCCAAAATTATCCCTACCTATAGTAATAGGAATGAATTTTTATCTGAGACACATAAAGCATATTGTAAAATTTTGGGGAAATTTTCATATAGATTGGGGGAAATGTTGGTGTTAAAAACATTTTCTGCACCCTTGTATGAACCTAATTCTGGGATGAAAAAAAATTCAAAATATTCTTCAATGCCAGAAAAATGAACAAAAACGGTAGAAAAATGTGAGTTTGTGATCTAACACCTCAAAGGAATGAAATATTGTTATGGATCCGGTGCGACTTCCAACTTTCTTGAAATAACGACACAGTTCTTGAGAAAACACAGGAGATTTATTTACACTATGTGCAGGAAAGATCGTTAACAACTGCTAAATTAATCATCAGCAATTATGGAAATATCAATCAACACCGTAAACTCAACGGTTACACATATTTTCATCCAAATACGCAAAACAACACAGCAAAATGCCTCGCAATAAACAGAGCTAATACACTCTCAGTACAAATTCTCAATCGAAACTGACTTTTTATCATGCGTAACGGCTTTTTATATACATCGAAAGAGAACTCTCAAATATTCCACAAGATTCCCGAAAATCGTTAACCATTATCTTATTTCTTTCCATTCACAAATTTTATCATTCAGAAATGAGGGGACCGTATACTTCAGCCGAATGTACGGGGGCTGCATATTCATTGCAGGAAACTATTTACAGGTTACGTTGCTACAATAATTTTAGATGAAAGATAATTTAATAAACGCCAAATTTAGCTAGATTACGACAAATCAATCATAAAAATAATTACTATTTGCAGAGTTTGAAACAATATTTATTTTTCTTAACCAGAATTAGGTTCATATTCTGAGCATGGGTGCCACTCTAAAAATTGGCCAGGACTGAAAAGCGCGTGGCTCTATTTCGCGACACCAAAATGTCGGCGCTTAGTTTGATGTTTTAGACACATATAATGCTAATTCTTGATGCTGTAACTATATAGTAAAACCAAATTGTAAGATTAAGTAAAAATTAAAACCTAAATAAAAAAAAATAACATATCATTTTTTAAGATTTTTAGGAGGTAAAAGCAGAAAAAGAACCTAATAATAAAATGCAATAAAAAAACTTACTATTTGCTACTTCAGAAAAAAAGCTTCAGATTTTATAGTTCATGTTACATAAATAGTACATATTTCATACAAAAAAATAGTAATTAAAAAAAATTCAGGTATGAGATTCTTGACTATAAGATGCATTGTGATAAAAACTTTAACAAAATTTTCCAGACTAAGATAAGAATGGTTGAAATCAACAGATTGAGTAACTTATTTAGTTATTCTTTGAAAAAAAAAAAAAAAAAACAGCTTATCTTTTTAACTTTAGCAGATAGGCCATTTTTTTTGTCCTCAGAAGAATAAGACCTTTTTTGACAGTGAGAGATTCAAAAGTAAAGATTTGTTTAATTTTTAAAAATCATTTTGAACATGGGAAAAAAAATCCGATGACCGAAATTTTTGAAAAGACGGAATTCCGTCCCTTGGAAGGAAGTGTGGCAACCATGATTCTGAGGAAATATGTTGTTAACAATTTTTAAGAAATCGTAATGACTACAGATAACAATTGTGACTTCAGGAATGCACACGAGCAACAAGCTCTGGTGGCGACCATCCATGGACATCAGCTTCTAACTCTTCTATTCCTGGCAGAAATGAGTTGAAAAAAATTCAAACTAAGAATGTAACATCCTTCAAGTTTTAACAAATTCTGATTATTCCTTCCCAGCTGAAAAAATTCACGAAAAACCTTTCAAAGATTTTTTTAAAATTTAAGTAAATTTTATATTTCTTTGAAACCCATAACATGCATACTTATTTCTTAATCAATAATTTATTTTCAAAATTTAAAAATATTGCCTACTTTTTTTAAAAATTCAAAAAATTGAAGAAAATTTCAATTTTTTGAAATCTCTAATTAATTTTTTTTTTGCACTTTTTTTTTTTTTTTTTTGCTAAACGATCACTATAATCATCTCTAAAAATCTATGCATTCATTTGCTTATGAGTTTATTAGAAAATTTTCTGTGATTAATTATGTAAAAAATCAAAGTTTTTTTTTTTTTAAATATTGGTTTTTAAAGGTTTAACATGCTCTAAGCATTTGAGTAATAAATTAAATGCTTATCCAATGCACAGTTTTATCAAATATATTATCCCAATTGCCAAAACTATTACTTTAATAGAAAAAAATCCTTAGGGATTCTAATAACATGAAAACACAAAAAAACAATCATCAAGAAAAAGCAGTTTAAAGTTTTTCTTTTGCATAAGAACACAAAGCGAGCATGGCTCAAAACCACTCATATTTTTTTAAATGTTTGAACTAAGGCAATGAAACTTTTTCCCTGTGTTCAGAATAGTTTTCAGTTTTGAAATAAGCAATTTAAAAAAATTTTTTTGATCGTTTCATCATTTTTGAGGTACTGTAAACCCTTAAACACTATTTTGCTAAGAACAATGTACTATTTTATAATTAAATCAGTTTGTTACTAATTAACTATGCTTTAAGAATTGAATGAATACTCTGGTGCTTGAAAAATTAACAAATATAAAACAACATTTCAATGTACAAATTAGCAAGAAAGCTGCACATACGTGTTTCGGAAGTATAAGAAACCCTGTTTTCAATGCAAAATAAGCCAGCTTATGGATGAAAAGACTAACCAGGGTTGGCAAGGTTTTGGACACTACAGTAAAAACCCTGGTTTTTACCGCCCTATCCAAAACCCTCGAGTCCAAAACAATATTTTTAGAAAATTTGTATTCTGTGAGAAAACATCAAAAACAGAATAAAATGCATCAAAGTGATGTTTTATGCTGAACATTTATTCAATGAGAACATTCAACTTATCTATGCACCTGATTTTAATCTAGTTACATAGAAGTTGAATTATTTATTAAAATTTCAATTTGCATGCATGAGTTTATTTATTTTGATAATAGTAACCAAATTTCCCTATGTTTACGCATGTGTGCAAATGAAAGCAGGTTTGGCAAGGTTTTTACCATCCTGTTCAAAACCCTTGTGACCAAAAGTGTCCTAAACTACTTTTTAAGAAACTATATTTTGTGAGAAAATATCAAAAACAATAAAATGTGTCAAATTTTTTTTTTGGACTAGTTAATATATTTATTCAATGCGATTATCAAAGTATAAATATATATGTAGCTTCTTTATGCAACTGATTTTCATCTAGTTATGTAGAAATTAAATTCTTCATTAAAAACATGCAGAAGTTTTTTTTCTCCCATAAACCAAATTTTTTGACATTTATGCATGTAAGAAAAGTAAGTGTTCAAAACATAGCGCATTGACTTAAATGCAATAAATTACAATTCTTTTTTTTAATTTACAGAATGTACTATATAAAAATATGAAAAAAAAAAAAAGTTAAATCATCAATTTCTTGTTCTTTAATCTATGATTTAAAAAATGATTTTTGTTAAAACATTACGTAAAACTTATTTGCAAAAGCCATTAAAAAAATTAAGCTTTTTTCTCTTTTTTTCGTACGTAAATATTGCACATTTGATAACATTCCTTTGAGTTATAAACAGAACTGAAATTAGTTTTCTTGGTAGTGTGAATTTCTTTTCATAACTCTACCAAGGCAGTTTTTATGTAATAACTAGCTGTACCCGACGCGCGTTGCTACGGCAACAAAAAAATACATCACTATACTGATTTTCATGACAATCGGTTGATCGGGGCAGAAGTTGCTACTCTGCAGTGCCACCTGGTGGCGAGTGGCTTCAATGAGTATATGATGCACCTTCTCCGTGGAAAAATACATATATATAGCAATTTCCATAATAATCGGTCCAGGTATCAAGTGAAGCCGTGACTCTACTCAAATTTTGTACTCACGCAGTTTGCAAGATCAATCCATCGCTAAAAATATCAAATAGAAAAAGTTTTAAATCCCCCCCTTGCATGAAAACAATAAAGAAAGAATTTATTTGTTCAAACTCAAGAAAAAAGGCAACAGCCGACTTCTTGTCAGTGAGATCTTTCACGCGAATTAATTTCTGCATTTTATTCGTATTTATCCAATGGATTGTGACTTAAATAGGAATAAAAAAGGATTGGATTTTTTTCGAACTGGTCTATAAACATTCCCAGTACCAAAAATAACAAACGGTGAAAGTTTCAGCCAAATCTGCCGGGTAGTTTTTGAGTTCATGGATGACATACAGACAAGCATTCATTTTTATATATATAGATTATTGGCAACTTTTTTAATTAAAATATTCTTCAAATTAACATTTTGGAGAAAATTATTCTCAAATATGCATTAATTAAGCCTCATTAATATCTATATTTATGCATTGAGAATATTGCAGTAAATAGGAATTGATTAGAATACACCTCTTCAGCTTCAGCACAGTTTAAGACAGTTTCGGTCCGTAAAAACCACCTGTCCTGTCCTAAACCAGTTTTGAACAGTCCAAAACCCAACTCTGCTGCTAACATGTTGTTATTTAAAACGTTTTATATTTTATTCTTTTAAAAACACTTAATTTTCTACAGCTAGCCCAGCATGATATATCATGCATTTTAAGTATACGTAAATGGGTTCTTAAGTACATTCTAAAAATATACATTACCTTCATGCATAATTTCATAGTTGGTTTTTATTAATTTCAAAAAACATTAACACAAAGAAATTGTGATAAAAATATTTCAAATTCATTTTGTATAAAATAAAAACTTTTATACTGCAACTGAAAATTGTTCTGAGGAGTGCTCAATCCATCTGCAGATATTTTTACGTACACATTAGCACTTTAATTCCCAGAATTTTTAACTTCAGCTTTTATTTTTTAAGTATTTGAATATAAGAGACCATTATGTATTATAATAAGTATCAACGTCCAAACAATCCTTTTTGTGTTAAACAAACAATGATTTACACCTGTTGCAGGGACAACTGTACCCACATGTAAAAATTATTTTTTAGGTACAAAAAACTTTTTTTTTTTTTTTTGAAAGTTGATACTCTCTATTATCCCCAAAGCAGAATACTACTAAATTTGCGACGTACGTCGCAGAACATATGCCTGAGAAGCAGAACAATTATGTTCAAATGTGGAAGGAAAATTGATAAATTTTCTGCAGGAATTCTGCAAATTTCATTGAAAATCTGCAGAAACCGCGGTGCCAAAGATCTGCAGAAACCGCGGTGCCGAAAATCTGCAAAAACCGCGGTGCCGAAAATCTGCAGAAACCGCGGTGCCGAAAATCTGCAGAAACCGCGGTGCCGAAAATCTGCAAAAATTGCGGTGCAGAGAATCTGTAGAAACTGAACTTCTTAAAATTAAAAAAAAATCTAAAACTATCTCAAATTACGATAATTTGGCGGAAAGCTCGCTATGTTGAATTTGATTAATCCTTTGAGGACTTTCCCAATCGATCTTCATCATTACAATTTCCGCCATACACGTATGTTTTGGAAACATGCCAACATTGAAACACATCCACCGCCGGAAATTGCATGTCTTGTTTGAGATTTCAATCCTTTTGCATCCAAAAATATTTCAATTGTTTTGAAGTGTTTTATTATATGCAACCCAACCTCGACTCATTCTATTTATTATTTCAGTAATTTCTTTATTTAGTAACGTTATTTTAATTGCTCCTTCATGCCATGTAAAATTAACCAAAAAAAATGTGGTTCGGCACCTAGGTTCGGATTTTTATAAAATTTTGTATCTTTGCTCTTTCTATGCATTTTGGAAAGCATATAAACTATTTTTGGAAAATCTCAATCGGTTTAGGTTTGACACCTTGTTAAAGTTTTTTTTTGATTTTATAGTCTTCATGATCAACTAATTTTCTAAATTGTGTGCTCTTTAATTAGTCATTTGGTTGAAAGCTGTGATGTTTTCGAAAATATTTCATTTCCACAGAAATAATTAACAACAGTCCAGTTAAAAAAAAATAAACAACTCCTATATGAAACGATTTTGATTTTTGCCACCCAATTTGTGGAAAATGTCACATTTTTTCGCGTACAATGCTTGAAATACTTGCAGAACAATTTTGGCCAAATGATTTTACGTTGCAGAACATCGTAAAGTATTCTGCTTTAGGGTCTATTATGGAACATAATGATTCCTTACTGCTTGACCATGGATTGTATGGAATTGGCAAACATCCAGCTAAGGCGACTCCATCTGAATGAGGGGGAAAATAAAAATTTTATGCGCGTATTCCGCTCATTTGAATGATACTCTGCTTAATTGAGAGGCTAACATACATCTGCAAAATCTGACATCCCCGAAAACTAATAGATGCTTCCATTTCCGCGTGTAAACCGGATGTTTGCCTTTCCATACAATCCGTGGTTAGACAGTATGTACAAAAATGAAGAATGAAGAATTGAAGCCAAAATTTTTAATTCCTGGAGTAAAAAGCAAAATTACATATAAAAGTGTTAAACCCATGCAAACAGAATAAGCCAAACGGAGTATTAATTACATTATTCCACGGTTAGAATGCAATTTATACTTACTATCTACTTTGCATACAATTAAAAGTAAACTGATGATTACTTTTCATATACATAGCATACAATTACATACTTTACTTACATTGAACAATATGATAAATAATTGATAACTTTTTATTGCATTTCATTTTTAAACAACCTTACAATAGACTCTCAACAGGGTTCAAAAATATCATATTTAAAAAATATCCGATATTTTGATATATATATCCGATATTTTCAATTAGCACAAAATAAAGTCTTTAAAATAGTAAATGCATCCTCAAACCACTCTTTATTTTCTTACTAGCTGCTTTGCCCAGTCCACTTTGAAAATAGAAGTTGTGTCAAGTGACGTATATTCAACAATCAGGCGTAAAAAATAAATAAAAAAAAACATCATAATTTCCTTTCCAAATAATGACGATATTAAAATACTTTTAAGAAATTAAATCTAGAAAGATGGATTTAAAATACGTAACCATGGAAACACAAAATAAGTTTGAGGAATTAAAATGCGCAAGAAAACGGTTCACAATTTGAATGGAATCGAGATTTCTTAAACTTGATTTTAAAAAGGCTTGTACCTTTTTTTCATTTCGAGATAAAAGCTTATTTTCTCGACCTCAGGTCGAGTTAGATCTGGACTAAAAAAGCAGCTCTTTCCAATGCTGTCAAAAAGAAAACTGTGGGACAATTCCTTCACTTTTTATTGATGGATTTAATGAAGAAAGTAGTGCCTAAATTTCGGCTAAGCCTAAAAAAATTCGAGCTAAAAACACAAAAAACTCCAGCCGCAATTAAGTTAGAGAGTTGGAACAAATTGCGTAGAATGCGGAAAATTCTTCCCTTTCCAACGATATATAATATTACTATTTGCGAGTCATTTTTCACCCCCATATTCGGGAATTTATGTGAAAATTGGGCCTAAATTGGAATAAAAAAAGAACTATTCATCGAATTGTTTTGGAACCGGTCTGCAAACCTTCTCGGGACTTAAACGAGCAAACTGTGAAAATTTCAGCAAAATCGGCCGGGTAGTTCTCGAGTTTTGCGAGTTCAAACACACAGACGCTTTTTGGAGACTTCATTTTATACTATGTAGAGATACTATTATTACAATATGTAAACTTAAAATTAAAGTTTATTTCGTTATTTATATTTAACACTTCTATCGACTTTAATGGAACTAATTTAGCACTAGCTGTTTAACTCATTATTCTCCTTTTAGCTACTTTTACAGTAATACGATTCAGCATTAGTCGGTGCAACAGTAATATTTAATTAAGCACTTAAAATTTAACCAAGCACTTTTATTTATGAATATAAAATACAAGTAAAAAAAAAGAATAATATACTACTTTTTTTTATTAATGATACATTAATACATCATAAAAATATAGTACATAAATTTGATTATTTTTAATAATAAATGAACAATATTACTATGATCAATAACTTTTTACATAGAAAATACTGTAAAAATAAATATTGAAAACATCATGATATTTTCTCAAAATAAATATTGGATATATATATATATATATATATATATATATATATATATATATATATATACTTTATCTTTTCCTACTTAATAGCTGTTTGCATTTTTCCTTTTTATCATCATTTATTATTTATAATTTGTTTAATATTTGAAATTCTGTTTGCCTAATTTTATATTTACTTGGCTTTTTAGTTTTGCTGCGTTGCGCATCTATGGGCTCTTGGTGTGGTCTTTTCATTATTTTTCACTTTTATTATATATATATATATATATATATATATATATATATATATATATATATATATATATATATATATATATATATATATATATATATAGGTGAACCCCAATTCTCAATATCTGGACTTTGCATAACTGTTTGCATTCAATTTTCAAGATTTTAAATGGTCCTAAATTATTATAAATGCTTAATAATTGCTTTTTTTTTTTTGTTAACTTAACGTCCATTTTGTTTATACTCACCTCCACAAATGTAGATCATGGGTGTTTTCTGAGCTGCTTGCTCTTTGGGATTTTCCATAACTTTAGATCTGTTCAACAAATTTCTAGATTATCGGAAACTTTTCTCAGGTACAGAACACTGAAAAAGAATGTCACATATAAATACAGATGACCTAGGTAAATACGAAATGTCAAAAATCCACGAAATTGTTCCTATTGACCGTTATTCGTTAAAACCGTGAATGATGGATACGGTAAAAAAAAAACGAAGAAATGCTTACATATATTAAAAATTTTACTACTCATACACACATATTATAATCTAACTGTTATACTTTTAAAAAATCACTTATTTCTTAAAGTTGAATGTGTTTTGAAAATATTGAAAAGGAAGCCGATAATCGACAATCACGAAAAAGGTTGTAATCCACAATGGAAGATGAACCGTTTTATCTCCAAGTAATTAGTTTCATCCAAGTCAATCATCCAAGTATTATCTCCAAGAAGCCATTGATCTTCATTGGGGACTAATTAATTGACTAGGACCAGCCTAGCTGGGCCCAGAGCCTGTTGCTGGTCGTCACATTTGTATTTGTATTTGTAAATTAAAATGTCCACAGGTAAACAAATCTGCAAGCTACATTTTCTATGCAAAATATTTAATGTTTTCATTTTGATACACAATTGGATTTCTACTACCAAATAAAATGATGAATAATTTCTAAAAGAAAATTACAGTATTCAACAACAGACATTTTAAATAAAGAGGTCAGAAATTTTTGTTCGTTTTAGCCGATATTTTCAATTTAATGTACATATTATACATGAAATTTTTAATGTAATTAGACAGAGAACCGAGCTCAACGAACAAAATGTTCTTTTTAGCCGTGATTTCGTATTAAACGTGATCACATTAAGAGGGTTCAACTGTATGGACAAAATATTTCTCAAGAAGTCAATCATCAAAAAGCATCGTTTATTCATTTGTTTGGCACATAAGAAATAATGATAGAGACCGCTCCTACTATGACTGTATAGTTTTTTATTTTACACAGTCTGGATCGCGTAAGAGGAAAATTAAAGTACATAAAATAAACAACTTTACAGACTACGAAACGATCTCTCCTGCTGTAAATTGAGTTCCAATGCGTTTGCGAAGAGAGAGAGGGGGGGAGCACCAATTTAAAACTTCTTTAACAGATAATATGCAGAAAATACGGTATTAATTTTTGCAGAAATACTTAATTTCAAACAAATAAGTAGTTTTGTTGATTTGTGTACAAAATCAAATACCTTCATAAAATTTTCAAGTAAAAAGCAGGTAACTCATGTTTTACCTGATCTACATGAACTTTTTCACTGCAAAATGAAAATAATAATAATGATCATGTGATTGATATTGAGCAAAAAATAATAGTTTAAGCCTAAGTTCAGTTAGTGAAAAGTAAGCATAAACTATATGCTGTTTCAAAATAAATAATAAAAATGAATAAATAAAGCTCCCCACCCTCTTTTTTTTATAAATAAAGCGTGAATGAGGCAAAATAGTTATTTGCAGAAAATTTTCCAGTTAGGATTTGTGTTCGCAGAAAGCTTTTCATTTTATCAAAGTCTGGGTCTGGCACTCATGAGCACTTGTTCTATAAAATAAAGAAATGCTGTTATTACAGCCAGAACAGGAAGTAAGTAGGCAACAATTATTCTTTTTTACCCACCTAAATGACTGGCCCACAGAGGAATTTAACAGAATATTATAAACACAATAATAAACTCAATTATTCGACACATTTTGTCTCAAAGATTCAATTCTTTGACAGGAGAAAACAATGGATATAAAACTGCTCTAAATTCCTCCTCTTCTCTAACAACAGCATAAGGATCATTTCACAGTATTTTGGACAAATGCAGAGTTCGTAACATGACACTTTTGCCATAATATTTAATTTACTGTTGAATTAGCACATTATTTTATTTTGGGTATATCCTACCAACACAAAGACTCAAAATAAAACAGTGTGCTAATCAAATATTAAATTAAATAGTAATTTCAAAATAGGTGGGTCATTTCATGGTATCTTTGACATTTATGTAGAGTACATAATGTGACCTTTTCTTTTTGCCAATGCTTCTTAATTTACTGTTTGATTTGTAAATTATTTTGAGTTTTTGTGTTGGTAGGAAAAGCTCAAAATAAAACAATAAGCTAAATCAAACAGTAAATTGAAAAGTTATGACAAAAAAAGCTTACGTTACAGACTCTACATAAATGTCTAAATTACCGTGAAATGACCCAAGTGTCATTTTACGGATTCTACATTTGTCCAAAATATTGTTAAATGACCCATACGCAGAGAATAAACTCTTGAATTCACTAGCATGTAAGTGACTTTTAGCAAATTTCACCGTTCTAGAAAACAGAAGTAACAATTCATAAGAAACAATAAATGTTTTACAAGGTATTACAGTGAAACCTGTGTAAGTTGACCACTTGCGGTGCAATACTTTGGTGGTCAACTTAGACAGGTGGTCAACTTATAGAGGGTAGTAATGGTTTTTTTTTTTTTTTGTAATTCTTGCAAATTGACACCTACTCTTTCTGTTTAACTCACTTTCATTGTTTAGCATTACTTTGAAACAATAATTAAAGATGTTATTCAAATATTTTTAGAGATTATTTTCCCAGAATGACGTATATAATGTGTCGTGCAAATTTAAAATTTCAGTAAATTGATCAAAAAAAAAAAAGCCTTATTGTTTATGAAAAGTTACTCATTTTATATTAATAGTTCCTAAAAATTTATAGCGAATCAAAAATTACAAATTTTTCGCTTAACAACAGAAGAAAAACAAGTTTGGAGAAGAAAAGGGTTCTTAGTAGTTTTCCCATGTGGTTAAACTCAAAAGGAGGTTTAGTTATGCTGCTGTTTCATTTAGTTGGTAAAATGCTGGTCTGGCATCAGAAATATTCTTGGAAAGCTTAAAAATAATAATAATAATAATAAAATAATTTGCTAAACAAAATTTAAAAAAATAAACCAAGTGGTCAACTTACAAAGGGTTTTTTACAATACTCCAATCCAAACTTGGTGTTCATTAGTGGTCAAGATAGACAGGTGGTCAAGTTACAGAGGTTTTCCTTCATTATATAAGATAGGACTCATTCCGTTCCTGACAAAAGCGGTCAACATAGACAGGTGGTCAACTTACAAAGGTGGTCAACTTTACAGGTTTTATTGTACAACATAACTTTCGAGAAGGAAACTACGTACATTAATAAACAAGCTCTTTCCGATTATTTTGCTAATACGATTTTTAATAGAGACGTACCGAGTACTCAGTAACCACTCGGTAATCGGCTTGCTCGGCCAATTTACCGAGTACTCGGTACTCGACCAAATTTTGATCAGATGCTCGGCCAATACCGAGTGGTTGTAAAAAATGGAATATTGTTCAAGACAGATTTTACAATTAATACAAAAGTGCAAGCATATAATATACTGCAATCATTTACAAGTCAAATTTAAATTTTGAGAATATTTGCTATGCTTCAATGGAGTAAATATTTATTTTAATGTCATCAAAGTCAACAAAACTTACTTTTTAAAAGTGTGACAAAAAGGTAAGTATAGAAAATATGAATTTTTTATATTTTTAAATGTATTTTTACTGCAAACAAAAATTATTTATAAGAAATATAAAAATACCTTTGCTTAAAAAATAAAAGCAAATAACGCAGCAATAAAAGTACAAATATGCAGGAACGCTGCAGACACACGTTTCGGAGTTACGAGGAATACCTTTTTCAATGCACAAAATGTGAGCACATAAATTTGAAGAAATTTGACAAAAGTCTGATAGTTTTGTAGGATGTCTTTACATTCATTAGCTTACACTTTATATACTGAAAAAGACGTTCCTTGCAACGCATAAACATATGTCTGCAGTGTTTCTAAACATTTGTGCTTTTAAACATTTTATTTGCTTTAAAAAATTATTTATGTTTGGCGAACTAGAACTATAATAGACTGATGTAATTTGCTTTAATTCCAACTTGATTAATCATAGCTTTTACTTATTTGCTTACTTTTAATTTTAAAAATAACTGTTTGTAAATTTTTTGACACAAGCAAAATCTTTTAAATAATGCATAATTTAATTTCAGATGGAATTTTGTTTTAAAAACTATTACGCAGACATGGAGGTCTATATTACTATTCCAATTAGTTCAGAATTCATCAGGTGTTTGTCGGTGGTTCCTCTCAAAATATAATTGCTACTCAGCACTCAGTACTCGGCCGAGTACTCAGTATTTGGCCACCAAAGTCAGGGGCCAATCCAGGATTTTTTTCTCGCTACCTATTTTTGTGAAAGTATTGCATCATTCTATTTTTGTGAAAGTTTTTTTTTATCAGCATTTTTTTTTTTTTGTGAACTTTTAGAGGCATCCTAATTTTTGTAAAAGAGAAGTAGAACAAGTGAAATTTTAGTTTGAAAAGTGTAAATGTCATCTAGTATTATTTTTATGACAGGTTTTTTTTTTTGGGGGGGGGGGAGCTAAAAACCAAAAAATACCAAAAAAGTACCGAAAATACCATCGTAATTTCAGCTTAATATGCTATATACTGTGTACAGTATTGGAAATTATAAGAAAAACGGTTCCTCAAAGCATGTTAAAAGATTGCGATACTATTGCATAAATACACTTTGGCGAGAAACGGCTAAAAATGAGTTTAAATACCACAAAAAGGTTGCTATTTAAGCGATTGTTCATATAAACCTGCTTAGAATTTTATTTTATGATTAAATTTTGTTTTAAACAGAGAAACAAATTTTATATTTTAAAATGCGAATTTTTGTGAAATTTTCAATTATTTTGTGAAGCTACCTGATTTTATTACTTGATTTTTGTGAAAGTACCGATTTCAAAACAAGATTTTTGTGAAGGTACCGAAAAACGGTAGCAAAATCAGCCTATATTGGGCCCTGAAAGTGCTACTCGGTACGTCTCTAATTTTTAATATTAAATTCTTCAATGGTTCATGAACAGAGCATGACCAACATAATTATAGAAAAGCCACGGGAAGGCTAAAATAACTCATGTTTGAATTGAAAGTAAAGTAAGCACAACTATGTTCGCTAAATGAAAACTTTGTCCAACAAGAGAACGCTCGCACAAACGTGAGAAATCTGAAGATTTTTCAGAGTAGTAACAAAATTACTCCGACAACATTCTTCAGCAGTTTATTTCTCCTGAAATTTAATCTATAATTAGAGTGAATATAAGGAAAAAATAATCAAACTTACAGCACATTTCTCATTCCTTAAAACTTTTGTTTTGAAGTGTGAGCGATTTCGATACGAAAAGTTGATGCCAGATTTATCTTTTCCTTTTTCAATTTTTATTACAGCCTATTTTAAAAGGTTTATCGGGGTTTAAAAACCTTGAAATTATGCAATTCATTTTTTAATAAACAAAACCTAATTCGTAACAACCGATAGTATTTATTTTCTTAGATTACATAAATTTAAATAATATTTTTTAAAAATGTTATAAATGACTTCTACTGCTCCTTGCAATGATGTCTGCTGCTTCCCAGGGTAAGCATGTGCGAAAATCCAAGCCGAATAAAAAATATACTTGTGTGACCTGTGACACGACATTGCCTGATGTTAAATTAGAACCAGATACATCGGATTCTACTAACAAAGAAATCGCAGAGTCATCCAGAACTAAAAGCAGTTCGAATAAATTGGACGGTGCATTTTGCGAAACTGCTGTCCATTTAACTCGGGAGGGTTCATCCGATAGTTCTTCGAGTTACATGAAAAATGCGATTCTAGAAGAAGTTCTGAATGAAAAGAAAGCTGCTCTGCTGCAATCGCCAGATGTTGTGAAACTTTTCAGTGTTATTCAACAGAATCGTCGGGCGAAGAAATAATTTTCTTACCCTTTGTCGCAATTTTGCAGCACAACCTTAGCGTCGTTAATTTTTGAACCGAAACTAAAATTACGGTGAGCATTAGTTTTCTTAACGAAGTGGAACATTGTTCCTGGGGGGGGGGGGGGGAGGGAGGACAGTGCCACCTTAGCAAACAAGTATCCTTAAAAGTTAATATTTAGCAATGAGTGCATCTAAATATTTATCACCAGAAACTCCTTTAATATTTTTTTTTAAATCATAGATGTTCATGATATGTCTGATGCTCTTTTGAATTTAGTTGATTGTAAAATGTTTCAAATGAATTGGTGACCATTTTTTGAAACATAATTTCCGAAAAATGAGCTATGTCTCTAAATCTTCAAACTAGCATGAAAATTGTGGTCCTGCAAAATTCCTGTTGTCAGGAGTGCCAACCTGGGGGGGGGGGGGGGAGGATCCATGGAGCAGACTGTGGCATTGAAATTTTTAGGGAGGGGGGGATTGTTCTCTTGGGGGCTACGCTGTCCTTGCTTTTTTCGGGGGTAGGCACCCTGCTGTTCATGTTGTTGGTTTTCTTTTTAGCACAAAGGTATAATGCAGCTCTGATTAGTTGAGCTTGTGACCTTGACTATGTTTATCTGTTTTAGGGGAGTTTAGTGAAAAATAGAAGTGTTAGTGGCTCAGATTTTAGTTGGAATATTTTTGGAAAACTACTAAATAAGTTTCTCAACTCAGCTTAGC
>NW_026558098.1:2497083-2663906 GCF_026930045.1 Uloborus diversus | reverse complement strand
CTATAATGACTTTCCTGTAGTTGAAAGAATAATTTTTGAAAAAAAGTACTTTATAGACTAAATAACTAACCAAAATTTGAACAAAGATAATTTTTATTTTTTCTTCCTCACTCATGACCCAAGTACTAATTCCACTGCTCTTAGATTTTATATCTAAACTGAACCCTTTAACACTTGTGTTAAGAACAAACAGAGCTTGAGAAGGATCCTTCTGACGTTTTTCAGAGTTTTCTTTATGCTTGAATGTTTTAGCATGCTGAATCAATTGCGAAAATCCACTATTGCTTATGGCATCCACACGAAATGTTGTTAAGCTATGCGATTTTGCGATTATAATTACACTTATTACAACAAACTACGTTTTAAACATCATAAGGAACTAACCATTCCATGATCCCAAAATTCCACAAAAAGAAAATTAGAACATTCTGATCAGAAAATGCACTGAACGCAAAAAATATACCAACAAAAACGAAAATCATGATGAAAAACAAAACAAACGGCTGTTGCCCCCCCCCCCCCCCCCCAAATACAAAATTCTGAAACCAACTTCAGCATTAGTTTTCGAAACTCCACCCACTATAGAGTGACGTCAGATTGCTGTAGCCAATGAGAGAAGATGCCTGTTGCAGAATTTAGTCAGTTGAGTTTTTTAATTTGAAATTTGTTTGGGCACGTACTTTCAGAGAAAAATCCGATGTCAGAAAGTTTATTTGCCGTTCTTTTTAAAAGATATTTACGGTATAAAACGAGAATATAGGAAATATACGACATTTTTGAAAAATATAGGAAATATAGGACGATTTTGATGCTTTTTTGAAAGTATAGGAAATATAGGATATATAGGACTACTTCGACCCCTGATAAACATAGAAAATTTTGGCCGCAGAAGTTCCAAACCTTGCTCAATCCATTCGCACAGACATGACATTGTTAAACGTATATTTGCACTTTATTCGAGGAGTTTTAAGCTTTAACTTGCTTTGTGATGTATTACAATATAACGAGCCATTATGTATTATTACATGGAGGATCAATTTTCTGAAAAAAAAAAACTTTTTCACTTAAAAAACAATGATTTTTACCTCTGTTCCGCTTGTGACCATACGATCACACCCGCAATACAAACAAGCTGTTAATTTTTAAACACAAAAAACAGTTCACCCTCTGATACATCTTCGAAAATACATCAGTTAAAAGCCTTAATTCTAAAAATGAAGGGCAAATATAAGTGTAAAAATGTCACATTCATGCAAATACAATGAGCAAGCTCCAGAACAAAAACTAAGTTTGAATTAATGCTGTAGTTTCTTATTCAGTCTGCAATAAATGACAGGTTGTCAGGGCCAAAGATTGTAGTATAACAAATGAACAAACACTGATAGTTGGATAAGAATAAATGAATAAATAAAAATAAGGGGAAGTAAGGAAGAATTCATTCGAACTGAAATAATAGCATCGTTGCTGGGGAAGAAAAAAAAAAGACTTCTCTAAAAGTACTTGGATCTTAAAAGATAACTGCATAAGTTAAACTAAATTTATATAAAACTAGCTGTACCCGAGGCGCGTTGCTACGCCAACAAAAAAATACATCATTATACTGATTTTGATGACAATCAGTTGAACGGGGCAGAAGTTGCTACTCTGCAGTGCCACCTGGTGGCCAGTGGCTTCAATGAGCATATGATGCACCTTCTCCGTGGAAAAATACATATATACAGCAATTTTCATAATAATCGGTCCAGGTATCCAGTGACTGTACTCAAATTCTGTACTCACGCAGTTTGCGAGATCAATCCATCGCTAAAAATATCAAATATAAAAAGTTTTAAATTCCCCCGTTGCATGAAAAGCCATAAAACAATAAAGAAAGAATTTATTTGTTCAAGCTCAAGAAAAATGGCTTCTTATCAATGAGATCTTTCACGCGAATTAATTTTATTCGTATTTATCCAATGGATTGTGACTTAAATTGGAATAAAAAAGGAACTATCGATCGGATTTTTTTCGAACCGGTCCATAAACATTCCCGGTACCAAAAATAACAAACGGTGAAAGTTTCAGCCAAATCTGCCGGGTAGTTTTCGAGTTCATGGATGACATACAGACAAACATTCATTTTTATATATATAGAAGATAAAAGATAATGTCAAATGAATCAAATTATTTCCCTTTTATGATAAACATTTAATTATTTACTTAAATAAAACAAAAAAAGTAAGTATCCCCCCCCCCCAACCATCAGTAAATTGATTAAAGGCGTTTTCCAGAAACTAGCAATACGAACCTTGAGAGTGAATTCCACCGAGGGCAAGACCTCTTGCTTCCCGCTGGAGCCAGCACTTGACTGCGCGAGAAGTGAAGGCAGGCAAATGGAGGAGGCACAGGCGTTCGTCCAACCTGCAACAGTTACAACCATCAAACTTTGAACCAAACACTTAGAATTGAACTTTCATCTTTTTAATGTTTGCAGTAAAAACCTAAGTCAGGGCCCAATACAGGCTGATTTTGCTACTGTTTTTCGGTACCTTCACAAAAATCTTGTTTTTGAAATCGGTACTTTCACAAAAATCAAGTAATAAAATCGGTAGCTTCATAAAAATTTCAAAAATTTGCATTTTAAAATATAAAATTTGTTTCTCTGTTTAAAACAAAATTTACTCATAAAATAAAATTCTAAGCAGGTTTATATGAACAATTGCTACCTTTTTGTAGTATTTTAACTAATTTTTAGTTGTTTCTCGCAAAGTGTATTTATGCAATATTATCGCAATCTTTCAACATCTGTTTCGAGCGACCGGTTTTCTCATAATTTCCTATTTTGTACACAGTACATAGCCCATTAAGCTGAAATTACGATGGTATTTTTTTACTTCTTAGGTTTTCAGCTCCCCCCCCCCCCAAAAAAAAAACAAAACCTGTTAAAAATAATACTAGATGACATTTACACTTTTGGAACTAAAATTTCACTTATTCTACTCCTCTTTTACAAAAATGAGGATGCCTCTTTCTAAAATTTCACAAAAACAGTGCTAATGATAAAAAAAAAAACGTCCACAAAAATAGAATGACGCAATACTTTCACAAAAATAGGTAGCGAGAAAAAAATCCTGGATTGGCCCCTGTAAGTGGGTTTCGCACACACAAATATTGATTCTTCCTATAGGGTTCATACTCGATTTCCAAACTCAAAATAAAGGACTTTTTCAATAGCTTCAAAAAAATTAAGCATCCAAATACAAAAATGCAAAGCAAGTACATACTACTTGCCAACCTTCGAAGAAAAAAAACAGGAGATTCCACTACAAGAATATAAGTCATTCACCAGCGACATATCTTCACAACAGAATTATTAAATTATGCTTTTAAATAACATGAATACTAAATTTGAAGTGTAATGGGGATTTTTCGCAGATGTAAGCTAATTGGTAGCAGCACGAAAAACATACTGCAAAGGAAAAATCAAATAATAAGGAGTGAATTAGCTTAAAGTTTTGTACATTCCCCAGTCTCTACCGAAAGAGTATCTACAAAAATTTAATTACTAAAATCCGGAAAAAAAATTAATGTATAATGAAAATAAAGCATAAAATAAGTAGGTATCGGGTAGCATATGTCAAAATAACTTCAAACTTTCAAAACAATTGAATTATTTTCAAGATGCAAAAAGATTGAAATTTGCTGCAATTTTCGGCAAAGCACGTGCTTTGTTGAACATGCAACGTGGAAAGCTTCCAAAAAACTCATTTATACTAAATAAGTTATTAATTGGTGAAATTCTTATCCCTGACATTGGTAAACTAGAAAAGGGCGCCATCTATTGAGAAGAAAGTGAAACTTTTTTATGATTGACTAAAAAACTGCAAAAACGGGAGAAACCCGTAAAAAAAAAGGAAAATTGGAAGGTGGAAACAAAAAACGGGAATCTCCCGTTAAAAAAAGTAGAGTTGGCAAGTAAGCAAGTAGCATGTTGAAAGGTTTGTCTAAAATTTTGTAGCCTTGCACAAAATACTTAAATTAGTGTTATTTTAAATATATTGGGGTAGAAGTTAAAACATTTGCAGCTTTTAGTTTCTTAAGTCTGCTGAACCCTGTGCAGGGTTAGGAAAATAAACATATCATGAAAAGACTTACGATTTCAGGTTGATGAAAGCAGATTCCATCACTTCAAGCCAACAAGTGAGGGGTTGACTTTCGTTGATGTTGGGCTCATAATTGTACAGGACCTGGAAAATACACGAGGACAAATATTTTGATTTAAAAAAATATAAATGAATAAAATAAAATATTTTCTTTCTTTATTCCTGTAGCAACCATTCACAAAGCTGAATTTTAATACAAATTGCATCAAATGTTGTATTTGCATTTGATACAGTAACGAAGATATGCAAATTGAACTTTTCTACAACTAAAAAATAATGGTGATTTGATAATGTTCATTAACACTGTTTGGTTGCATGCGAGTGCTCTTACAACTAAGGCAGAAACTTTTTTCAAAAATGACTTCATTTATCAAGAAACCATTGGACCTTGTTTTTTTTTTTTTTCAGATATTGTACTCAACTATAATGGGTTGTTTCCTTCAGTCAAAAGTAGTACTTTTAGTCACTGACATTGATAGAATAAGCAAAAAAAAAAAATAATAATAATAATAATAATAACATGGACCCAGAAAATACTTTCATTTTCCCAACAGTTATTGTTTAATTATTTTTTTAAAGGTCCGATTTTTGAAACAAGGCGTAGTCTTGATGACGTCACAAATGATGTACTTTTCCACATTGTTCCACATTATGATAATCAAGAAGTGAATTAAATATTGCACTCTACGCTTGCCATCAACCATATCGTTGCCAATACATGCGAGTAAAGATGCAAATTAAATATTTTGCTCTGTGGATGGCAACACAGAATGACATTTCATCATTTGTGATGTCATCGGCAAGAAATGTAAACAATGAAAGTACACTGATTTAAGTTTTTTTTTTTTAATACTAAATTTAAACAAATTACAAAAAATGTTTTTAAGCATGCTCTTTTAAAAATATTTTTAAAAGTTTGGAAACGACCCCATTATCTCTGTCAAAAGAATTGAATATGATCCAAAACCTAGCATGATAATTGCAACTCATTCACAATTTTTATTTTACGCTAAATCACTTCATCATTGAATAATTGATATTTAACAAAAAATTGCATACATTTATAATGCGAGCGTTCATATCCGCAGGCAAGTGTTCTGGCTTTGGCTTCATGCTGAACAGACAGTTCAGAGTTTTCAGGCAATTGGAAGACAAAACCTAGACAAAAGAAATAAATAACATTAACTTCCATTTCTATGTAACTTGCAATAAATACACACAAATGAATTAAAAAGGACAAAATGACTTTTAAAATTCCAATAAAGAGAGAATTAAAAGAAAAAAAAATCAGTAATCAATTATAATTAAATAGTGATATACGAGGTGCACGTAAAGTTCTTCTTGACACGTTTAAAAAAATTCATAGGAAAGCAAAGAATTGTCGCGAGAAATAAGCAGTTCACACCATAATACTACAAAGATTCAAGAATTTTTGATTACATTGTAAAAGAAATATGGAAAAAAGAAAAAAGTGTACGAGTAATTTACATTGATCTGTCCTTATTGATTACTGTATCATCACAGTACATACAAGCTGATGTGTCCATCACATGACTTTTTACACCAATTTAATGCTATTTCCCCATTATTGGTAATTTTAATGTGATTCAATAGTTGACTCTCTAATCTCTACATAGTATAAAATGAAGTCTCCAAAAAGCGTCTGTGTGTTTGAACTCGCAAAACTCGAGAACTACCCGGCCCGATTTCGCTGAAATTTTCACAATTTGTTCCTTTAAGTCCTGAGAAGGTTTGCAGACCAGTTAGAAAACAATTCCATGAATAGTTTCTTTTTTTTAGTCCAATTTAGGCCCAATTTTCACATAAATTCTCGAATATGGGGGTGAAAAATGACTCGCAATTAGTAATATTATATATCGTTGGAAAGGGAAGAATTTTCCGCATTCTACGCCATTTGTTCCAACGCTCTAACTTAATTGCGGTGGGAGTTATTTACGTTTTTAGCTCAAATTTGTTTAGGCTTAGCTGAAATTTAGGCACTACTTTCTTCATTAAATTTATCAATAAAAAGTGAAGGAATTGTCCTACAGTTTTCTTTTTGACACCATTGAAAAGAGCTACCTTTTTTACTAACTCGACCTATGGTCGGAAGTTTAACCCGCTATCTCCATTAGAAAAAAAGTTACGAGCGATTTAAATGAAGTTCAAAAATCTGTTCTCTATTCAAGTTTTTAACCATTTTATTTTGCGTTTCCACGGTAACGCTTTTTGAATCCATTATTTCCATCTTTCTCATTTTCAATCCTGAAACTTATTTTATTTTGTGTTTCCATGGTTACGCCTTTTAAATCCATCTTTCTCACTTTATTTTAATTTCTTAAAAGTATTTTAATATCTGTCGTCATTGCTTGGAGGGGAAATTTTGCATGATGATTTTTTTTTCTTTTATTTATGCCTGATTGTTGAATATACGTCACTTGACACAATTTTTGTTTTCAAAATAGACCGGGCAAAGCCGGGCAATGCAGCTAGTCTAGTATAAATATCACCAACAGTGTCCAAATTAAAAACCAGATTTAAATTTAAAAAAAAAAAAAAAATCGCCAAGTTGGCGAAAAAACTTGGCGACCGAAAGATTGCCACTATATCGCCAAATTATAATACCACTTGAGTTTGCATCCAAATTAACAATGATTTCCAATATGTAGCATTGTTTTTTCTGTTCAAAGTATTTTTTCAACCACCGTCCCCATACTGATGAAGTTTGGGGGAGGGGGTTGAGCACCCCTCTTTCAGTTGAAACAGGAAGCTAAAATTCTTCTAGTATATCGCTATCCACAAGTCTAAAAATATTGAGGGGTATCCCGGTATCTAGGAAAACTTTTTTTACATGTATTTTTGAACTCCCCTACAGTGCATAAACACAAAACTTTACCTTCATGGCATTGCAAAATGAAAAAAAGCATTTACACTCGATTATTCTCAAACAATAGAGAAGATATAAACCATTGTAGCATTAACTAATACAGTAGATCATTATGACACAGCGTAGCTTAAATACTTCATCAGTGAAGAAGGAAAAACTTTTGGGGAACTTTACAAGAAAAGTGAAAAAGAAAAATTATCCTTATGAATTTATTGATTAATATAGTGCTTAGATACTTTTGCTTGAAAATCAGAGCCGTTTATAAAGAAATAGCACTTCTGAAGATAATGTTTATTACTTCAGAAAACCTATAAAAAATGCATTCATATGTACTCGGTACATCAGGCAATACCTGAATAGGCAAATTTTTACAGCCCAAAATCATTTTATACAGTTCATTGTACGATACAGAATGATTTATTTTAATTTGTTCCAAGTACTTTGTGTTTTTTTTGTAACAATTTTTTTCAAGCAATTGCAGGGCCCAATACAGGCTGATTTTGCTACCGTTTTTCGGTATCTTCACAAAAATCTTGTTTCGAAATCGGTACTTTCACAAAAATCAAGTAATAAAATCAGTAGCTTCACAAAGACATCAAAAATTTCACAAAAATTCACATTTTAAAATATAAAATATGTTTCTCTGTTTAGAACAAAATTTACTCATAAAATAAAATTCTAAGCAGGTTTATATGAACAATCGCTTAAATAGCAACCTTTTTGTAGTATTTTAAATAATTTTTAAATGTTTCTCGCCAAAGTGTATTTATGCAATATTGTCGCAATCTTTTAACATCTGTTTTAAGGAACCGTTTTTCTCATAATTTCCTATATTGTACACAGTACATAGCCCATTAAGCTGAAATCACGATGGTATTTTTCGCACTTCTTAGATTTTTAGCTCCCTACCTCCCCAAAAAAACGAAACCTGTTAAAAATAATACTAAATGACATATACACTTCTGGAACTAAAATTTCACTTATTCTACTTCTTTTTTACAAAACTTAGGATGTCTCTAAAAATTCACAAAAACAATGCTGATTAAAAAAAAACTTTCACAAAAATAGAATGATGCAATACTTTCACAAAAATAGGTAGCGAGAAAAAAATCCTGGATTGGCCCCTGAATTTAATATAGGATCAGCTGCTGAAACAAATAAATTACACGTATCATGCAGCTGAAGTACAGAAGTGTTTTAACACAAATTAAAAATACTCTAATACAATAAGTACTTAAGAATGAACAACTCCTTCCCCATATATATATATATATATATATATATATATTATATATATATATATATATATATATATATATATATATATATATATATATATATATATATATATATATATACTCCAACATTTTTTGACAGCATGAAAAGACCTGTGAAAGCAGCTAAACAGAAAATATACCAACATTTATATTCAGTAAATTACCGCCCTTAGCCAGGGTTAAAGCAGAAATACGTGAAATACACCGCCAGCTCAGTCATTTCCAGCCGAGGACTGCAGTTTCGTGCTTATAAGCACTCATCAGCCCATAAGCACGAAACTGCAGTCCTCGGCTGGAAATGACTGAGCTGGCGGTGTATTTCACGTATTTCAACATTAATAGTTCTTTCTTGCACAAAGTGCTAGAAAAAATATATTTACAGCAGTAAATCGTTCCTCTTAGTCAGCAATTTGATTAATTGCTAATAGTTAATTTAATCAATCATTTAAAAATTAATTATAACAAATGAGTATCAAAATTAGTAATATTGTCATAAATTTTGTAAATAGTAATTGTTTTATGATTAATGTGTCGTGATCTGGCTAACTTTGGCATTTATTCCATTATTTTTCACCTAAAATTATCTTAGTAACATAGCCTATAAATAGCTTCTTGTGATGTACATACAGCCCCCTAACATTCGACTGAAGTAGACGCCCCCCCCCCCATTTCTGAATGATAAGATTTGTGATTGGAATAAAAAGAAAATATGAGAAATTGGTAGAACATTGTAGGATTTTCTGGATATCTCTTTGCTGGTATAAAACGCCGGGCGTCTTGTGAATGGGGGAGTCAGTTTGTTTTCTAACTGTGGAGTCTTGTTTTCAGCATTCCGCTGGAAGTGCGTATTAGGCTTTGGGCTGTGTTTTTGCATATTTTGATGTGAATAAGTGTGGGACCGTTGAGTTTACGGTGTTGATTGATATTTGCCTAATTGCTATGGTTAATTTAGCAGTTGTTAACGATGTTTCTTGTATATAGTTGTAATTAAATCTCCTGTGTTTTCTTCAAGAGCTGTGTCCTCATTTTAAGAAAGTTTGAACTTGCATCAAACTCGTAACAATATCCTTATATATTATTTCTTTAGCCTGTTTTTAGTTTCTACCAAGGTTGGTAAAAAAAACCGGTTTTTTTCAAAAAAAACCAAAAAAAAAAAACGGTTTTTGGGGTTTAAACCAGGTTTTTTTGGTTTAAACCGGGTTTTTTTTTTTGGTTTAAATACTATTCGCGAAAAAAAACAATTTTCGGAAGGTAATTAAGGTTCCATGTAATTAACAGTTATTCAACAGTCACATTATACCTAATTTCTTGATTAATTAAAGAGATTAGAACAAATTCTTGTAACTAAATTAAATAAATAAAATAGCTTTCTGCGGGGAAATATTGATTGAAATGTTCGACTTGATTAACATATTAGTATGCATGTATATATAGACCCTTTATGATACGAAATACTGGCTTCATTTTTGATTTCATCAAATGAAAGCCAGATTAGGTCTTTTTTCTACCAGAATTAGACATTCTTTTTAAAACAATATGAGTAAGTAACTTTTGTACACTGCACAACTGTGCAAACTACCAAAAGACGATGCCAAGAATGTATTGAACTAATATTGATGCATCACAGTCATCCCTCACTACTTCGCGCTTCAACTTTCGCGGCTTCAATACATCGCGGTTTTTCAGTTTTTTTTTCAGTTTTTTTTTTTCAAATTCAGTAACTAGCCTTTTGGATGCGCTCGTGTTAACTTTTTCCTACAAAAGAATAACAATGCATGTCGTTTTAAGCAGGGTTGGGCTTTTTGCCGGCAAAAAGGTATTTTTGCTGGGCCAATGGAAAAAACCATGGCAAAAATGGAAAAAAAACGGCAAAAATGGAAAAAATGGCAAAAACCTAATTGCAAATAAAGTAGCATTGTAGTGTTAATCATGAAATAGTGACAATATAAATAATGCTCTTTAATATTTTAATTATGTCTCTCTATGTTACTTCTAATTTATAAGGTGAAAATAAATAGAAAACAAATGTTGGAATTGCAAAACTTAAGATTTTAAATATTTGCTAAAACAATTTTTTCAGAATGAGCCAATTCCTTCAATGCTAAAACAAAGAATGTTTACTTAAGCTTAGTAAATTAATAAAAAGATTGAATTCTAATTATATATATATATATATTTAATTAATCACTTTTTTTTTTTTTTTTGATCCCAATAAGATTTTTAAGTTATTTAATTAATAACAGAATATTTACTTGAATATAGAAAAACTTTAACTTTTCCTCACTAAAGAAATAATGCATTTTTTCTCACTTACTGGGAAAATGGATAGCCAAGAGAAGAATTTAAAAAGAAGAAGAAAAAGCTGATCAATATGTGCATTCTATATTCACTCTGCTGTGATACTAGCTCACTCTACAGAAAATGGCAAAGCCTTTTATCAAAATCTTTTCATGCTTTTACTTTTATATAAAAGGAAAAAGAACTGTCCGTAAGTTGTTAACACAAAATCTATTTTTGCCACTTTGGCAAAAACTGGAAAAAACCTATTTTTGCCAGGCGGTGAAAACTGTGGTTTTTTCCGCCTCTGGCAAAAACTTGCCAACCCTGTTTTTAAGTAAGCTGAGCTCTTTTGAGGCGTGTAGTTGTACTCATTGAGGGAGTGGAGGTATAAAATCACCGTAGAAAGTGAAGGGAATCGCTGTCTCATTTTAACCGTTAAACACCGACTGGGAAATATAAATCACTGTATTACTACTAGGGGATGTAAATGCATCTATAAATGGTGTTCAACAATGTACAGTACAACCTCTTTTGAGTTACCAAGATTTTGAAAAAATTACACTAGAAATTCTCACAATTACATACACATACGCTATATGCATTTATATATGTAATATCAGACCACTTTGAATTACGATCAATAAAGTAGTCTTCAATATTTTACTAGATTTGAAATTTTATAATTGTCGAAAGTGCACGGGAAGAGATTTTGAAATGAACAACTTAAACTTGGTTTTTCACCTAAAAATTCAAAAATCCTTATCTTCAACCAGTAGCTCTCCACATTCAAAAAAATTTTCAGTAGCCTAATCAAAGTTCCCAAGAAGAGAGATGAAAACTGGT
This sequence comes from Uloborus diversus, assembly GCF_026930045.1. Classification (NCBI taxonomy): domain Eukaryota; kingdom Metazoa; phylum Arthropoda; class Arachnida; order Araneae; family Uloboridae; genus Uloborus; species Uloborus diversus. The sequence continues at coordinate 2,652,477 of NW_026558098.1, read as the reverse complement.
CCCTGGAACTGGTTTTACTACAAAAATTGCCTAAGAAAAACGACAACTGAAACTTGCTTTTGTGCAAAAATTTCGACATATCGAGGGTTTCGAAAAATAAATTTCCAGATAACTGTGGAAAATACATTGGGGTTTTATATAAAATGCAGGGGAAAAATGTTTTTTCGTGACATCAAGGGTTTCGAGATATCAAGGTTCGACTGTACTAGCTTTGTAAGTGGTATACGGTGTATACTTAACACCTTTAATGAGGATAAATGTAAAGAGAAAGAACGGGGCTCATAGGGTCACTAACTGGCAATTAATTCATCATCGAAAAAGTTGAGCTATTTTCATAGATTAGTAGATAGATTGTAAGAACTTCATGTGTGTGTGTGTAGTTTATTTCTCAATGGTTAACAACGTGATATATATTTCGTCTAATTTTGTGCAATATATTAAGTACAGTACAACCTCGATATCTCGAATCTCTCGGGATGGAAATTTTTTTCGAGATATGGAGTTTTCGAGTAATCAAGGTTTTTAAAAAATTACACTAGTAACTCTCGCATTTACACACACGTACGCTATATGCATTTATATATGTACTAAGGGACCACTTCGAATTACGATCAATAAATTAGCCTTCAATATTTCACTAGATTTGAAATTTTCTTATTGTCGAAACTGCACAGGATGAAATTTTGAAATGAACAACAATTTCAACTTGGTTTTTTCACCTAAAAATTTAAAAATTCTAATTTTATTTTTATCCAGTAACCTCACAGTCAAAAAGTTCTCAGCAGCCATTTTGTAGGAGTTAAAAAAGCTGAATGAAGAAAAGGAGGAACGCATTTTCCGTTTTCGCTCTAAAACTGACGGACGAAAAATCGAACCCCTTTCCTCAAAATGGACAACATGTTCGAGAGAAATGCACAAAGATTCTAAACTCTGGGGAAAACACTACACCTCCTTCATGCCAACACTCCCCTATTATCTTGCCCCAATCCCCTATTCACAAAATTTCCAAGAAGAGGGACGAAAAACGTTAAGCAATTGTCCCTGGAACTGGTTTTACTACAAAAATAGCCAAAGCAAAACGACAATCGAAACTTGCTTCTGTGCAAAAATTTCGACATATCGAGGGTTTCGAAAAATAAATTTCGAGATAACTATGGAAAATACATAGGGGTTTTTATAGAAAATGCTGGGGAAAATTTTTTGTTCGAGACATCAAGGGTTTCAAGATAAGGAGGTAGGAGATATCAAGGTTTGACTGTAATACAAATGTAATGGTGGCAAAGAATGCTGTTCATGTCTAGGGGGTTCTAACTACGTTTAGAAACCTATTTAAGCTGTCGTAAAGTAAGTTTCATGCGCTCTAATTAGGAAAATATTCGGTCAGGGTTGGCAAGGTTTTGGACACTACGGTAAAAACCATGGTAAAAACCCTGGTTTTTACCGTCCTGTCCAAAACCCTTGTGTCCAAAACTGTCCGAAAGTGTCCAAAACTATATTTTTAGAAAAATTGAATTCTGTGATAAAAGATGAAAAAAAACAGAATAAAATGTATCAAAGTAATGTTTTATATTGAACATTTATTAAACGAGAACATTCAACTTATTTATGCAGCTGATTTTAATCTAGTTACATAGAAGTTGAATTCTTGATTAAAATTTCAATTGGTATGCATGAGTTAATTTAATTTTTTTTTCAACATTAGTAACCAAATTTCCTTATGTTTATGCATGCGTGCAAATGGAAGCAGGGTAAACAAGTTCTATTCAAAACCCTTGTGTCCAAAAGTGTCGAAAACTACTTTTTGGAAAACTATATTCTGTAAGAAAATATCAGAAACAGAACAAAATGTGTCTTTTTTTCTTTCTATTTGACTATTTAATATATTTATTCATTGTGAACATTCAAGTATGAATATATATGTACTTATTTATGTGGCTCATTTTAATCTAGTTACATAGAAATTAAATTCTTCCTTAAAAATTTCAATATGTATGCAGGAGTTTTTTTTTTTTTTTTTCTTCTATAAACCAAATTTTTTGACATTTATGCATGTGCAAAAGAAAGTGTTCAAAATATAGTGCAATAATTGACTTAAATGCAATAAATTACAATTTTTTATAGTTACAGAATGTATTATATTAAAAATGTGCTATTTTTTTTTAATTCATAAGTTTTATAACAGAAGTGTTTAATCATCAATTTCTTGTTCTTCAATCTATGATTTAAAAAAATAATTTTTGTTAAAGCATCATGTAAAACTTATTTGCAAAAACCATTCAAAAAAAATAAGCTTTTTTTTTTTTTTTGCACCTAAATACTGCACATTTAATAACATTCCTTTGAGTTATAAATAGAAATGAAATCAGTTGTCTTGGTAGTGTTGTGAATTCCCTTTCATAACTCTACCAACTGTTACACAAGGAAGTTTTTATGTAATAGTTACTGGCAATTTTTTTTTCAGTAAAATCATTTTGGAGAAAAATATTATCAAATACTCATTAATTAAACCTCATTAATATCTATATTTATGCACAGGGGCGTAGCTAGGGGGGGGGGGTTTGGGGGACAAACCCCCCCCCCCCCGAAAAGTTAGTCTCAAAAAAAAGAGAAAAAGAAGAGAGAAGAGAAAGAAAAAAAAAGAAGAAAAGGGAAAAATTCCAAGCGATTATACATACATATATATATATATATATATGTATATATATATATATATGTATATATATATATATATATATATATATATATATATATATATATATATATATATATATATATATATACATATATATATTATATAAGAAGTAACCCCCCCCCCCCGAAAGTCGGGTCTAGCTACGCCACTGTTTATGCATTACGAATAGTGCAGTAAATAATAATTGATTAGATTACACTTAGCTTTAGCATAGTTTTGGACAGTTTAAGACAGTTTCGGACACTTTTGGACAGTTTTAGACAGTTTTGGACGGTAAAAACCACCTGTCCTGTCCTAAACCAGTTTTGGACAGTCCAAAACCCAACCCTGTATTCGGTTTATAAATACAGAATCCTATTTTGCGGAAATTCAGTCATCGCGGTGAAGTCTGGAACGAATTGACCGCGATAAACGAGGGTCGACTGTTCCTGAAATGACCACACATGAAAATACCTACTGCATTGCTGAGGGTCATCACTTTAAAGATGGTTTCACAGGCAGCTTTGACTTTGGTTTTGGGCAGCACACCAAAGATGTCTTGCAGAAGAGCCAACACATAAAACACTTCCTTTGTGGCAGCAGGGCCTGAAGCAAAAGAAAACACAGTTGATGCACTAATTTTTATCATAATAGCACCAGGGTTTGCCGATATACATCAGTCGATACATATCATGATCAGGGTTGGCAAAAACCCAGGTTTTTTTTTAAAAGCCCATGGACCCAGGGTTTTTTAGGTTTTTTTTAAATAAAACCCAAAAAACCCAACTAAAGCTGGGTTTTTTTAAAGAAATATGGTTTTTTTGTCTTTTTTTAGGGAAAATGTAGGGTACTTGTAGCATATTGTAGCGAATTATATGAACAAAGCACAAGAGTTGTCTTGGGGTAAAAAAAGCTGGAAAACGAGTTAAAATTCAGCGTTTTCTGAAGAAGAGTATGAAAGATGACGAAACCCAAGAATGGTGAAGTTTCAGATTTTTTACTTTCCATGATTACCAACAGTTAGGGCAAAATTACTTCTTGAGTGATAAAATCTATTGCTCGTTTTTAATTACTACTTTTTTTTTTTTTTTTTTTTGCATTTTACTTTATTGTATTTCATTTTTTTTATGCAAAACTACTGTAGAACCTCAAGTAGTTTAAATCCCTATTTACTGAATTCCAGCTTAATCAAGACATTTCTTTGAATTTTATGTTGCCTGTTTTTCTATTTCTGTGTACAGATTAAGAAATATTAAACTTTTTTGTAAGATAATGAAAATACTGTACATCCCATTCTGTTTTCTGTCCGACCATTTGTATAACCTGTTAATTTCTAAAAAAAATATAACTTGTTAATTCGAAATTTGTGACGTGTCGGGTTGCAGAAAATAATTCACCTGAAAGCCTTTTAGCTAGAGTAGTTTCCTCAGTACAATCTACAAATATTGAGAAAACCAGACGTGACAGGACTTAGTCAAGATAATTTGAGTTATTTATTGACCAGTTAAAGATAAAAGTTAAATATATTTATTTAAAATCATTGAAGTATTTTTTAATGCCATTAAGAGTTAAGAAATACTATTCAGGTTCAAAATTCCATTTTTTATGTCCATTGTCTGTGGTGAAGAACAAATAAGAAAAGAAGTTTAAATTGTAAAAGTATTTAAATTAATTACTTTTTTTAAAAACTTCTCAAAAAATTTTAAAAAACCCAAAAGTGGGCTAAATAATGGGTTTTTTTAAATGGGTTTTTTCAAAAAAACCCATTGGGTCCAACCCAATTGGGTCCAATCCGGCCAACCCTGATCATGATATATATCACGATATATATCCAATATTTATTATGAAAATATCATGATATTTTGATTTTTTTTTTCAACTTAGTATTTTCAATATAAAAAGTATATGAATCATAGTAATACTGTTCATTTATTATTAAAAATAACCAAAAAGGTATGTACTATATTTTTATGATGTATTGATGCATCATTAATACAGAGTGATATAATATTCCTTTTTATTTTATATTCATAAAATTATTAGTAATGTAACAATTTTAATTCATATTGAAAGTGCCTAATTAAATATTAAATGTTGGTTACAAAAAAAAGAAAGAAAATGTCTAATGACTGCATCCACTAATGCATATTTTTTATTTCTGGATCATAGAACTGTGTAAAAGTAGCTAACAGAAGAAAATTGAGTATAACAGCTTATGCTAAATTAACTCCATTAAAATTGATTAAAACTTAAAATGAAATATTAGATATAAATAAGGAAAGAAACCTTAATTTTAAGTCTGCATATTGTAATAATAATATAAGTAAATAAAGAGTGATTTGAGGATGCATTTATTTTTTTGACGGCTTTGTACCGATTGAAAATATCGGATATATATCAAAATATCCGATTTTTTTGAAAATATCATGATACTTTCGAACCCTGAATAGCATATAGATATAAAGTTTCAATTTGAAAAAAAAAAAACATGCAATGCACTTAGAGAATTTAAAATAAAAAATGTCAAATTTCATTGGACAAGGACTCTCCATACGTAAATTGATGCTTGTCATTCCTAAAACAAAGTCAATTTTCAAAGTTTGAAATATGGAAATGGGAAAGACATTTTTGCTTTTTTGCACACATAAAAAATAAAAGGAAAAACTGAAGAAGGGGGAAAAAAACAAATAAATCATGCATGACTTGCCTGCTATATCTATCTGAATCTTTTTTAAATTTTAGTTTACGATGTTTAAATTAATATTAAGTTCAACAATACTAAGTCTTATTAAAGGGACATCTGCCCATTGGTACATCCTTCCAGTACACGCATTATTAGGAGAAGCATGCTTGGCGTCGTTTAAAACATTAAACTTGTATTCTATCAGTGATAAATTAATAACTAACAATTTTAATTAATATTGTATTATGGTACTATACACTGTTACTTAAATGCAATGTATAAAAAAAGCCTGTTTACACATGGATTCACATATATTCCAAATTTCAACCAGAACGTAGCATTACTTCTTGAGATAGGGCACTCACAATGGAAAAAAAGAACGGGCGATTGCGCTACCCCCTTTTTAGCTGTTGACACAAAAATAAAATCAGCTCTTATACCCACTAAGGGCTACTTGCCGATAAATTTTTCTTCCATTCCGTTCATTATTTCTCGAGATACAGCAGTCACAATTGACGACAAAAAACGTTCTATAGCTCGACCCCCGTTTGAGTTATTGACACCAAAATTGAATCAGCACCTGTTCCTGTTAATGGCAACATACGGACTAAATTTTTTTTGATTCCGCCTGTTACTTCCTGAGGAATAGCAATCACGCGTCACTCAAAAAACGTCCCATTGCTCCACCCTCCTTGGAGGAATTCGCGCCAAAAACCAAAGGGCATAAGTTCACATAGGGGCACATATGTGTACCAAATTTCATTCGATTTCATGCGGTAGTTTTTGCTGTAGAGCGGCCACAAAAAACTGGTCACACACAGACGTGACACACACACATACACACACACATACATACACACACACATACACACACACAGACAGACAGACATTTTCCAAAAATAGTCGAAATGGACTCAGCACACCTCAAAACGTTCGAATCCGTCAAAATTCGAAATTTGAAAATTTGCACGAATCCAATACTTTCTTCTATGTATTAGATATAGAAGAAAGTAAAAAACAATATGTTTGTTTTACACTTATCCAATATTTAAACTTGTTTACTATTTGGTTGCCGAATATTTAAGTATTCAGCCTATCTGAATATTTGGTTTGTCTGCCAAATATGCAGTATGACAAATAACAACTGAATATTTGGTGCATCTCTAATAACAAATCCAACATATCATTAAAAAGTACCTCCATGGGTTTCCAAGAAATCAATGCAGTATTCGGCCACCAGCTTGGCTCCTGGCTGAGTTTCTCCCTCCTTTTCTGTCAGAAGGCCAAAAACTATTTCGTGGGCCACTTTTCGCACCTGGAAGTCAACGTACAAGAATTTCAAAACACAGCACTGATGGGAAAATCTATCAGTTTCAGTTTTCAATACGAATACTAAACTTTTAAGCAAACAACTACGGTCGAACCTCCATATATCGAACTTCCACATATCGAAATTTTCTATATATCGAAATTGCAGCAAATTTTTACGTTCATTATATAGAAAAATTGTTTCTATATATCGAAAAAATCTCTATATATCGAAAAAAAATTCGAGACATTCGTAGATTTTTTTTTCCTCTTTAGACTGTTTGTCTCATGAAAAATGAAGGTTAGAATAGAAAATTACGTTCACTAAAGGTTGCTACGGAACTCATAAGGAATCTGGGGTTGAAGAGTATGTAGTTAAGTCGTTGTTCCGTTCTGAAGTTCTTAAATTCCCTCAAGTTTATTTCAAATCTTAGCTGTAACCAGTAACACTGTAAAATCAGTTTCAAATTATCCCTTTTGTTTGTTGATTAAAATTTCAAGTCTTCTTAGCTTCGGTAAAAATCATTCAAGATTGATATTTTACCTTTCTCTCGATCACATTGTTAAAACCAAAATCCCCTAATGTTGCCTTCAAGTTGAATTGCCGAAGAATATTAAGATGTATGGTTGGCGTAAAAATGTAATTTCTGTTAATTTTTTAATCATCAACTTTCATTTAATCCGATACTCGTGTAAACTATAAATTGGGTTTCATACACGAAAATTAGTTTTTATTTTAATGTTTTAGGATTTTTTTATGATAAAATAAGATCGTTTCCGTATATCGAAAGTTCTATATATCGAATTTTTTCCCGGCAATTTGCTACTTCGATATATGGAGGTCCGACTGTATTTTATATCTGCCAACATGCCAGCTTAAAAAATCTTACAATGTGCAAGGTGGCTATATTTCTACTACACAGCCTAGAAAGAGAGGCTTTTCTAGGCACTACAATTTCTATCCTTTTTTGACCATCATAAAGCAAAGTATTAAAATTTAAAGTGTTATAATATTTTCAAATCCGTACCTTGACCTGATCTCTGTGCTTTTATAAGCAAAAAGAAAAAAAAAAAAAAAATTTTAAACATAAGTAAATAAATAAAATTTTATTTCTTTGAACTTAAACTTTGAAAAGTTGCTGACTTCGCAGCTTTCAAAAATTATCTATCAAAAACTTGTTCAAAACAATAGTTTTTCTGCTCTCAAAAGTGTTGGAAGTAAAAGAAAACTTCAACCGTTCCCAGGGCCAGATTTAGGGGAGGGCAGGTGTGGCTCCTGCCCCGGGGCCTCCACAACAAAGGGGCCCCCACAATAATTTTTTTTTTCTCCCAGACATTTTTTTTTTTTTTTTTTGTTTTTTGTATTTCTACAAAGAATGCTTGCACAAAAAGAATATTATTATCGACACATCAGAAAGCCCTGATTGCAAGTATCCATTTACTATCAATTTTTTTATTTGATCGAGCATTTCAGCGGCAATATATATTTTTTTATTCATTTAATTTATTTAATTTGTAATTTGTACCTATGAGTTAAAGAAAAATAAAGTAAGTAAACAAAAATCCGAAAAATGGTTAACTTTTCATCCTTACAACTTCTCGCTTCTTGAGCTCAAAAATTTAAAAATTGTTTGACGAAATGACTTGAATGGAAATTTTTTAACAAAAATACCTATTGAACACGTCGATTTTCTCCCGCTTCCTCCTTTTTTGGAACATTTTTTTAAACAATAACAAAGAATTCTGAATTAATCATTAAAAATCTGTTATAATTTTCTATTGGCAATAGATTGCATGGGGGGGGGCTCTTTTTTTAACAAAAGTTATGTTATATTTTATTTGTTATATATATATATATATATATATATATATATATATATATATATATATATATATATATATATGTTATGTACTTGTATGTTTGTTTGTGTTATACTTTATGAAATAGTGGTTACATATGAAGACAAATTACTTAATCTGCTACCCTCAGACCCTCAGCTTTGATCTCCCCTGGCTAATACTTTGCTTTGATATTTTAATTTTATCATTTTATTAAATTTTACTAATTTTCTTTTACTTCTCAAAGCAAACACAAAATAAAAAAAAAAATTGTTCCTCTTTTTCTTAATTGACTTACACATAAAATAATCAATTAAAAATCATCAAACCACCTTCTTAAAATCAGAAATTACAGCAAGCTACAGGCCTAAAAGGGGATCTTAAGTTCTAAGATACGGTAAATATTATCGATGATTCTTTACATTCCTTACAATTATATTACTCATAACAATTCCCAATACCTAACACATTTAAATTAATTTATTTGGAGTGTTTTATTTTTATTTTGTCAGCTAATAAGTATTTTATTATTATTATATTAAAAAAAATTCCACTATCTTTCATTTCTTCATACTATTACTTGCTGTGTCCATTTCTTTCTGCACAGATTTTTTTTTTAATGATAACTTTATGTATTACAGTAAAATAATGGAATTCAAAATATTACGATTCACAAGTGCTGTTTTTTATGCTATTTAGCATGAAAAATTGGGAACAATAGACTGAAGTTTATTTAAAATGATAAATTTCATGAACAACGAGTTATCAACGGAATAGAATTTTTTCCTATTTAGGATGCTCATTCTTTTTTAAAGGCTTCTCTTTTAATGGGAGAAATGGAGAGCAATGCAAAAACTGAAATGAATTAAAATTTTAGTGACGTGTGTTCTTTGGTTAGTATTTGTTTTCTAGCTACAAAATTCAAATAGTCAAGCATCTAGATATTGCTTTATATTTCTTAATTATGGACTTGTTTAAAATAACAAAGGAAAGAAGTTTGCATCTTATGCTTTAGCTAACTAAAAATTATGCAAAATAAATCTATACAGTGAAAATATTAATTAAAAAAAAGTTACATTGAAATAAACTATAATAAAACCTAAATGCAGTTCTTGTCTGTGAAATTTCTAATCTCTCAGCAACAAATTCAATTTGTTTTTCCAACAATTATTTACCTTATTTAATCTTTTTCTAACATACAGTCAAACCTTGATATCTCCAACCTCCTTACCTCGAAACCCTTGATGTCTCGAACAAAAAATTTTACCCAGCATTTTCTATAAAAACCCCAATGTATTTTCAATAGTTCTCAAAATTTACTTTTCGAAACCCTCGATATGTCAAAATTTTTGCACAGAAGCAAGTTTCAATTGTCGTTTTGCTTTGGCAATTTTTGTAGTAAAACCAATTCCAAGGACAATTGCTTGACGTTTTTCATCCTTTTTCTTGGAAATATTGTGAATAGGTGATTGGGGCAAGATAATAGGCAAGTGTTGGTATAAGGGAGGGTCTTTATTTTCCCCAGAATTTAAAACCTTTGTGCATTTCTCTCGAACATGTTGTCCTCTTTGAGGAAAGGGGTTCGATTTTTCGTCCGTCAGTTTTAGAGCGAAAACGGAAAATGCGTTCCTCATTTTCATCATTCTGATTTTTTAACTCCTAAAAAATGGCTGCTGATAACTTTTTGAATGTGAGGTTACTGGTTGAAGATAAAATTAGAATTTTTAAATTTTAGGCGGAAAAAACCAAGTTGAAATTGTAGTTAATTTCAAAATCTCAGCCTGTGCTCTTTCGACAAGTATAAAATTTCAAATCTAGTGAAATATTGAAGACTACTTTATTGATTGTTATTCAAAGTGGTCCCGTAGTACATATATAAATGCATATAGCGTAAGTGTGAGTAATTGTGAGTTACTAGTGTAATTTTTTTTACACCTTGATAACTCGAAAACTCGATATCTTTTTTTCCCATTCCAAGAGATTTGACAGGGTGGCGACAGGAACGACGAAAAAAAGTTCCCTGACTTTTCCCTGATTAAGTTCATTGAATTTCCCTGATTTACACGTTACCATGGATAATGGTTTTCTTCCTTTACCCTACCTGAAAACCATTGCATATTAAATAAAATGCAGTGTTTAAAACGTTTTAAGCTGTTATTTAAAAACATATTTTGAAAAAAAGCTTTTTTTTTTAGCAAAAATTGTACTACGAAGAAATATTATAAGAAATCTAAAACAAATACTCTTTACTTCCAGTAACCTGTTAACATAAGAATTCTAAGAAATTATTAAACCAACTCTTAAAGACATATCTAATTATGATAAAACTAAAAAAAAATTATTTGGATATAATTTTTAACTGAATTTTCAAGCAGCATAATTGTCGCTGCGAGAATAACAAGTAATTGTGAAAGTATAGAACTAATGCAGTTTTACTTACGTAAATAATGAACATATTTATGTGAAACAAATTGGAACCTTTTTAAACAACCAGTCATATTGAGCTATTCTCTAATCAAGAACTTAGGTTTTAATGAAGGAATACAGCATTTTAACTATTAAAAAATAGTAAAAATATTTACTTATGTACACAACTCAATTTCAAATGATTTCATTATTAGTCGAAAAAAAAATCTTTTGTAACCAACTACATTGAAATGTAAAAAAACAATAATTAATTTGGTTTTAAAATAAAAGAATTTTAAAGTCTGAAAAAAAAAACCCTTTGTATAATCTAAAGCGACAGCAAATAATAAAATGGCAAAAAACAAAGTTGATTTTCATTTAACATTCAATTTCATCAATTAAATCGAAAATGCCAAGTGAAATACATTTTAAGCTCTTAGCAGTATCAATTAAAAAAAAAAGATTTTTTCTTAAAATTGTGATTATAGTACGCTAGCTACTTCAAGACAATGAGTAAAGGCAATGGAGCGAAGTCTTTAATGGCGGCTTCCTCTTTGCCTTTAGGGTTGTTTATTTTACGTAGCATAGAACGCCTGGCAGAAAAATTCAAACTACATAAAATAAACAACTTTACAGATACAGAAGCTTAGGAAGTTTATCCTGTGGTTAATAACTTAAGATTCAATACTTAGATCTTAAGGGAAGAAATGCACAAACATGTGTCAATGTATAATCGCACCTCAATAATTTTACTTTTTTTTTAACAAATAATTGGCGGAAAATGCATAGGAAATAAAGGTATTTAATTTTGCAAAGCAAAAAAAAAAAAAAAATTTTGTCTTCATTTGATCAATTTTCCCTGAATTTTTATTATGTTTTCGAAATTCCCTGACATTTCCCTGATCAATAAAGTTCCCTGACTTTACCCTGATCTGTCGCCATCCTGTTTGAGATATCGAGGTTGTACTGTATATGTATATTTTTTAATTTGATTTTTAAAAATTTATTTATTTTCTTTTTCTTGTGAGCATACAATATTTAGGCTAGCACTGACGTTTCAAGGTCATGAAAATGTTAACAACTAATATTAAATCCAATCCTATCCTATCTGCAAGCACTGTCCCCATTCACAACAAACCCCGGATCATGTTTACAATTGACAGGCCATTATTCGCTCCCCCCTCCAACTTGGAGAACCACCAATTGAAATCCTCTACAACAGCCATCGGGCTCCAGAATCAGCAGATTTTGTCATCAAGACTTTTGGAAGCATCTAAATGTTTCACACTCTGTACTTCATTAGACACGACAACAACAGTAGCAGCAAAAGAAAGTTTTTAATGACAACAAAGAAATGCAGCCAACTTTCTACCAGATATTGTCTCTCCTTTATTTCAAATCAAATCATGAAGGTGACAGGGCCATATTCATGGGTGCCACTCTAAAAATTGGTCAGGACTGAAAAGCACGTGGCTCCATTTCGCGACACCAAAATGTCAGCGCTTAGTTTGTTTGATGTTTTAGACATATATAATGCTAATTTTTGATGCTGTAACTATATAGTAAAACCAAATGGTAAGATTAAGTAAAAATTAAAACCTAAATAAAAAATAACGTATCATTGTCCAAGATTTTTAGGAGGTAAAAGCAGAAAAAGAACCTAATAATAAAATGCAATAAAAAAACTTACTATTTGCTACTGCAGAAAAAAAGCTTCAGATTTTATAGTTCATGTTACATAAATAGTTCATATTTCATACAAAAAAATAGTAATTAAAAAAAATTCAGGTATGAGATTCTTGGCTATAAGATGCATTTTGATAAAACTTTAATAAAATTTCCCAGATTAAGATAAGAATGGTTGAAATCAACAGATTGAGTGACTTTTTTAATTATTTTTTGGGGGAAAAAAACAGCTTATCTTTTTAACTTTAGCAGATGGGCCAGTTTTTTGTCCTCAGAAGAATAAGACCTTTTTTGAGAGTGAGAAATTCAAAAGTAAAGATTTGTTTCATCTATAAAAATCATTTTGAACATGAAAAAAAAATCCGATGGCCGAAATTTTTGAAAAGACGGAATTCCGTCCCTTGGACGGAAGTGTGGCAACCATGGCCATATACAAGGAATGGGGGCTCTTAGCCCCCCCCCCTGAAAAGTTCAGTTTGACATTTAAATGTTTGTTTATGTTTAAAAACTTCCAAAAAATCTTGTTCCAAAACTCAAATGTCTTTCATATGTATATTAATTGCACAAAACGCTTTCATAACAGATAACCAGACAACTTGAACATTAGCACAAATAGCGCTAAGCACCGCATGAAAGTTTTTAAACCTTCCCTGAAATTATTTTCTGGTTAAGGCCCTGAAATGTGACAAATGATTTCTTCTTAAACCATCAACAGTATCGATAATAACGAGCCAAGTACCTTCGGTTTATGGTGAATGACATACTCCAAGACGCATCTCAAGACACTCTTGTAGTTGACACCTCCCTCCGCTTCTTCTTCCTCTTCTTCCGATTTCAGGGCCCGAGCGCCATTTCCTTTCAAGAAGGAGCTGAGAATGAGCAGCGACTGAAAGGAGAACATATTAAACAAAAGAGGCAATCAATGTTAGAGTCATTTTAACTCCTCTATAGGCATGTTTTACAGGGTTTGCACCCAATTTCAGAAATAAAATGAAGGAGTTTTGGAGGAGTTTTGAAGGAGTAAAATGAGATTTTGAAGGAGTACTTTTGGGCTATCCTTAAATGGAACAGCCCAATGGAATAACACTTTTTCATACACATTCGAGATTCGACCCCCTTCCCCTTCGTCACACTTTACGTTTCTCCTCCTCTTGCCACATGTCATATTTTTCATGAACATATTGTTATAACTGTGATGTCACTTTTTGTCACCCTCTCTCTTCCCCTTGTCACAATTTCATTAGCCTGTCTCTTCCTTAAGACGTGACATCAGATGTGGGTGACCCTTTTTACTACATCATAACTGCAATTTACTAAACTAAACAATTGTCTTTTTTAACACAACCACTTAATATGGTAGATCTGCTTATATATTTTTAAATATTTAAATAATAATTAGACAACCTGAAGTTTGCTACTTTGGTGGAGGGATAAAATAATCACCATAAAACTTTAAAAAATGGCCAAGCATCATTTAAGCATGGTTAACTTTCACTTATGAAATGTCTTAGTCATTTAATAATATTTTCACCTTCAACTTTTATGACTCAGCTATAATCAATTTGTTAATCACATCTTTATGAAAAAAAAATAAATACTACATTAAAATCACCCTTGTGATGAAGTTAGTTGTCGATCGAAGTATTTTAAGTTACTCTCATAGAGGAAGATTATGTAGTCTTGAACTAAGAAAGAAGGAGTTTTGAAGGAGTTCAATCCAAAATGAAGGAGTTTGAAGGGCCCTTCAAAAAAATTTCCTAAATGAAGGAGTATTGGAGGAGTTTTGAAGGAGCATATGCACCCTGTTTTAAGCACTGAAAATAGAAAATGTGTCTGAAAAAATAGTCAACTGCATTTAAAAGCTTTGAGGCTTTAAATAAAAATTTAGCATCACAGAAAATACAGGGTTTATACTCATTTTCAAATGTGAAAATTAAGGACATTTTAAGGACTCTCAAAATATTTTAATGACCCATCAGAAATAATTAGCTAAGTTTATGTACAACATTTCAAAGTTTTCCAGTTGGGCAAAGTACTTGATACGTATTATATACAGGGTGTTTCAGGTAAATGTTTCAGAACTCCTAAGAGTTATGCCAAGTTTCAATACAATCCGAGACAGGGAGTTGGGCGACTTTTTTCTTTATTGACTTGTGTATTTTTTCTAAATTAAATTTAAGAACTAAAAAAAAATAGAAATAATGAATAAAATAAGCAGAGATAAAGTAGCATATGGTAAAAAACCTTCCAACAATAAAAATGATTAAAATATTTGCAGGATGCAAAAAGATAGAAATCTCAAACAAGGCATGCAATTTTCGGCGAAGCACGTGTTTGACGTCGTTGGCATCTTTTCCAAACATACATTTTTGGCAGATAGTGCAAAGGATGAACATTTTAGGGGGGAAGAGAAAAAGAAGAAAATAGGGACTTGACTTTTTCTACCTTGTAAAAAATTAAGGAAATTTTCAGAAAATTAAGGACTTTTTAAAGGTTTTTTAGGTACCTTAATTTTGCTTAATGAAATTAAAGGTTTTTTAAGGAAGTACGAACCCTGAAAATAGCGATAAAAAGCTATTGGAATTTTTAAAACATTACATTTGAATGTGTTTTATATACAGTACACTCTCGATTATCCGCAAGCGGATTATCCGCGGGGTGGATTATCCGCGAGTCAATTAACAATCAGGAACATGTATTTTCGCAACAAAAAGCAAATACCAATGGTTTTTTTTACGAAAAATTGTAAATTTAAACTCAGCTGTTTTTGTTTTATTTATTTGGTTATTTATTTATTAATTTTTTGGGGGGAGGGAGGGGGCTTTCTTCATTGTGCATACACTTTTTTGTTATTGACGGAAAGTTCCGTTGTGCAAAAATACAAAATATTTTTACTGCACTATATATATTTCAACTCTTTGTAAAAAGTATTATGTATCAGTGCAGCCGAGTTTTAGAGGAATCACAATTTTCAACCTTTTGTCCCTCATTTGAGTCTTTTTTGTGGTTTATCCGCAATTTTTATTATCCGCGGCAACTGTGCCACCCAATTCCGTGGATAATCGGGAGTTTACTGTATATATATATAAATATAAAGCCTCAAACAATCTCTCTTTAAGAAATAAAAAAAAAAGTACACCATCTCTTATTTCCAGGCTTCTTTCTTAAATGTCGACATTTATTTCAAACCTCCATAATAATTCCACTCCTCGACGAAATGTCATAGAGTATTTTCATGTCTTGAAGAAAATCTAACTGGCAGTTTAAGGTACCAAGTTTTCAGCCTGTTATCTATTGGTAATTTTCTAACACAATGAGCTATTTAGAGGTGAATGAAATGCTACCATGGATTACAGAACATAAGATCCCAGTACAGCAAGCAGAGACCTAGCTCAAGTTATTATGCTTTAAACACTTATTTTCATGAAATAACTAGCTGTACCCGACGCGCGTTGCTACGAAAACAAAAAAATACATCATTATACTGATTTTCATGACAATCGTTGAACGGCGCAGAAGTTGCTACTCTGCAGTGCCACCTGGTGGCCAGTGGCTTCAATGAGCCTATTATGCACCTTCTCCGTGGGAAAATACATATATATAGCAATTTTCATAATAATCAGTCCCGGTATCGAGTGAAGCCGTGACTGTACTCAAATTTTGTACTCACGCAGTTTGCAAGATCAATCCATCGCTAAAAATATCAAATAGAAAAAGTTTTAAATCCCCCCGTTGCCATAAAACAATAAAGAAAGAATTTATTTGTTCAAACTCAAGAAAAATGGCAACAGTTAACTTCTTATCAATGAGATCTTTCACGCGAATTCATTTCTGCAGTCGATAATTTTATTCATATTTATCCAATGGATTGTGACTTAAATTGGAATAAAAAAGGAACTATCGATGGTTTTTTTTTTTTTTCGAACTGGTCTGTAAACATTCCCAGTACCAAAAATGACAAACGGTGAAAGTTTCAGCCAAATCTGCCGGGTAGTTTTTGAGTTCATGGCTGACATACAGACAAACATTCATTTTTATATATATATATAGATTTAAAAAAGGTTTATGTTACATTTTCCTTTACATGCCTTTTTTGAAAAGAAAAAAAAACTTTTTTTTTTTGATTTCCCCAAGCAGCCCTTTTATTATAGAAGCAGCACAACATTTTAAAAGGTTAATTTGCAATAATCACTTTTATAGGCCTAAGAGTGATAAAGCATTTATCTTTCAATTTTATTATTATAACTGATTTTTAGCACGGAAACAATTTTGAAACATACAATATAATTACATAGTAAAAATTACTTTAAAAATCGCCATAAAGAATGTTGTATAAATATATGAATACCCCCCCCCCAAAGGGCGCCCATATAGGGGGGGCTCAAGCCCCCACGTAGAAATTAGAACTTCCTTGCTTTTAGTACTTTTTTCTTTTTAAAAATGTAAAAACATTTCTTCTCCAGTTGTTAATGAAGAAGTTGCTAAAAATTTCAAATTTTAAAGACTCTAATGTGTCCTGAAAGCGGTTTTCATGGGGAAAATATCTGATCCCCCCCCCTCCCTTACAATTTTGCATATGGGAGCCCTTGCCCCCCCCCCTTTTTTTTACATACACAAGGATTGAATAAATTTTTATGCACTCACACATACAACAAGAAGGATTTGATGTAATATTCAAAAAAGAAAAACAAAAACACGCATAAATTTTACGAAGCATTTTATAAAAGAGTACATAAGACCAATTACAATAATTTTGAGAGCTTTATCTTTTTCCTGATCTTAATTCTTTACACAGTTCAAAATTGAGGACAATTTTTTTTTTGTTTTAAATTTTTAGAACAGGCGGCCACAAATTGCCTAAAATTTTCTGAAGAAGACTTCTTACATCAATTTCATACATTTTATGAAATCAAAGAAACATTTTATCAAGTGATACTTTGCACCTGTCTGGCGCAGTATTTTTCTAAACATTGTGAGCAGTACCACAAAAAGAATGTCATTTCAATGTTTATAAGGGATATTAAACAATAGCATACTTGCCAACCTACGAAGAAAAAAAAAACAGGAGATTCCACTGGAAGTATATAGTTGATTTACGAGCGACATATCTTCACAACAGAATTATTAAATTATGCTTTTAAATAACATGAATGTTAAATTTAAAGTGAAATATGGGGATTCTTTGCAGATGAAAGCTAATTGGTAGCAGCAAGAAAAACATACTGCAAAGGAAAAACTAAATAATAAGGAGTGAATTTGCTTAAAGTTTCATACATTCTCCAGTCTCTACCAAAAAAGTAGATAGAAAAAATTTAATTACTACAATTGGAAAAACAAAAATCAATATATAATGAAAATAAAATACAAATTAAGTAGGTATAGGGTAGCACATGTTAAAATCACTTCAAACTTTCAAAATAATTGAAATACTTTCAAGATGCAAAAGGATTGAAATTGGCTGCAATTTTCGGCAAATCAAGTCGCTTCGTTGGAAAGCTTCTTAAAGAAAAAATTCTTTTACTAGATGAGTTAATTGGAACAATTCCTTTTCCCTGACATTGATAAACTAGAAAAGAGCGCCATCTACTGAGAAGAAAGCGAAACTTTTTGATGATTGACTAAAAAACTGCAAAAACAGGAGAAAATCGTAAAAAACGGGAAACCTCGGGAAGGAAGCAAAAACGGGAGTCTCCCGTTAAAAACAGAAGAGTTGGGAAGTATGCAATAGAACAGCAGAGAAAAACTGAAAACACTCAATAATTCATTGCTGTTTCTTTAGACAAGTTGCATTATCTGCTACTGATTCAAAAACGAAGAGTGTGTACAATAAAAACAAAAGAAAAATATTGAGTTGAAGATAAATTAAAGCAAGGAAAATTATAAATGTTCAGAAATTAATTTTTTCTTGACACAACCGCTTGTCAGTACTTTTTTAATTAGTTCTTAATGGTCGGATCATTAACTTGAAAATGAAAGATGCTCAGATGTGGTGGTGAGGATTTAATGGGTTAGGTGCTTTATCAAGTGGAAGCAAAATTTAGATGATACTGTGTTTTTTTTTTTTTTTTTTTTTTCAAGGCCAAAATTTAGGTCATTTGTCTTTTTTTTTTTAAGCAAACCCCTCAAAAAAAAGAAACATACTTACATTTCTAAGAAGAGCACAATGATCTGACTTCATGTACTTGGGATTAAGCAGTATTTGCATTATTGTCTTGCATACCGTCTTGAAATGCAGTTTTAAAACCGCCTCATTCAACCTACAAAGTAAACCATTTCAAAATCATTACAAATCAATTTTATTGATTGATCTCTTAGCAATTTACGTTTTGATACTCCAGCAAAACACTTTACTGTTTTCTTCTTCAGGGTGGAGACAGGAACTGTGAAAAAAAGTTCCCTGACTTCCCTGATTAAGTTCACCAAATTTCCCTGATTTACGTTACCAATGACAATAGTTTCCTTTCTTAGCTCTACTTGAAATCCATTGCATGTTTGTATAAAATGCAGTATTTTAAACGTTTTAAGTTGTGTAAAGTTGTTGAACTAAAGATATATTTTAAAAAGATGCTACTTTTTTAATAAAATGGTTTAAAAAACACATATCAAGCCAATTTTTTGAAAAAAAAAAAAACCTACAAAACAGTAGGTATATTAAATTTTTCTACATGGAAAGATTATAGAAAATTTTTTAAAAAAAACTTTACTTCCAGAAACCACTTAACATAAGAATTTTAAGAAACTATTAAAATCACTCTTAAAAACATATGTGTATTTATGATAGAACTAAAAAGTAATTGAAATTATTTTGAACTAAATTTTCAAACAGTATAATAATTGTTGCAAGAATAACAAGTAATAGTGAAAGAATAGAAGCAATGCAGTTATTCTTTAATAACTAATTGACATATTTATGCACAACAGATGAAATCATTTGACATCCATTCATAGGGAGCTTTTTTCTAATCAAGAACATAGGTTTTAATGAATGAATACAGCATTTTAACAATAAAAAAATAAAGATATTTACTTAAGTACACAAGTTAACTCTTATTTCATATGATTTCAGTATGTAACGAAAAAAATTTTATATTGCTTTCGTACCAAACGACTTGAAACGAAAAAAAAAAACAGAACAAAAAAGCAATTAATTAATTTCAAAATACTTAAAAGAAGAATACAACTTGGTTACAAAATATAAGAATCATTTAAATTTGAAGAAAAGAAAATTCTTATAATCAGCAACAACAACAAATAGTATAACGGCAAAAAACAAAGTTTTTTTTAACTGAAAGTTCAATTTTAGCAATTAAATTAAAAGCGCAAAGTAATAACTTTTAAGCTTTTATCAGTATTAGTTCAAAACCAAAGACTTCTCTTGAAATCGTGATTACAGTGAGCTAATTACCTCGAGACAATGGAATAAAGGCAAAGGAACTAAGGCATTAATGAAGGCTTCCTCTTTGCCTGTATGGTTTTACCTAGCATTAAAAGCATGAAAAGAAATTTCAAGCTAGGTAAAATAAAAAAACCTAACAGACACAGAAGCAATCTTAGGAAGTTCATCCTGTGGTTAATAAGTAAGATTCAATTCTTTGACGTCGAGGAAAAAAGATGCACAAATTTGTGGCAGTGTATAACTGCACCTCTTTAGTTTTACTCTTTTTTTTTTTTGAATAGATAGTTGGCAGAAAATGAGTAGGGAATTAATGTACTTAATTTTGTAAAGCAAAAAAAAAAAAAAATTCCTTCATAAAATCAATTTTCCCTGATTATTTGCTCTTTTTTTGAAATTCCCTGATATTTCCCTCATTAATAAAGTTCCCTGACTTTTCCCTGATCTGTCGAAACCCTGTTCTTACTTTTCTGAACTACTTTTACATCCATTGTCCTAGAAAACAATCTAGTAAAAACATTTTGTAAACATTTAAGGCTCAGAACAAATAGATTTTGCATTGGTAGAATCCATGTTAATTCAACAAGGGGCGTAACTGGATGGTCTCTGTTTTTTTTTTTTTTTTTTTTTTGAATTTAACATATGTTAAAATTCATTAAAAAATTAATACTTTTTTTTTTGCCCAAAAAAATTTTTGAGTCGAGATACAGGTCACCAAAGATGGCGTTTCGGGTATCATTTCTCACTTGTGATTTTCGGCAAAAGCTTTTAAGTTTTTTATCTCTAGAAAGGTGCAACATATTTTGTTGTGGTTTGTTTTATTTAAAAGTTGTTTTTTTTTAAAGATATACATCATTTTGATAGAAGAGATTAATTCCCCCCCTCCCCAGTCTTTAAAAAAAAAGAAAAAAAATCACTTTTTAAAAATTTCCTCAAAATTGCCAATTTTTAATTTTTAATTTTTTTACTGTTGATCAGTACTACTGAGCATTACTTTCCCCGAAAAGGAGAGCTTCCACTTTTTCGTTTCACAAGTTTTAGAAGCATTTAAAAAAACTCACAGATTTTTGCATTAATTTTAACTACAGAGCAGGGCCATATGCAAGAGGGTGGTTTAAAGTGTCCAAACCCCCTCTGAAATTTTTCATCCAAAAAATGCTTTCCATTATTTATTTAATTTTAGTGACAAAATAATATTGTTGTTATTATTATTATTATTATCACTTCAATTTTATTTGTGAAATGAAATTTGTATTAGTGTGACTGAAAAATTGTATCGCATTTTGTAAGATTGTTGGTGATATTTAGAGAGCAAACTATTGAATCACATTAAAATTGCCAGTAATGGGGAAATGACATTTTGTTTAATTATTTTGTGCGTATGTGTGTGTATGTTATTGGTGTAGAGCGGAACTTTTCTAACAAGACAACAATAATAATTTAAAATAAAGAAATAATAAATAAATGAAAAATATATTAAACAATAAAATTTTTTTCAAAAATGAATAAAATAAAAAAAGGCGAAAAATAAAAAAGGGATGAGATTTTTTTTGAAGGGGGGTGGTGCACCATCAAACAGGGGGTATGGGCACCCCTGAAACATGGGGACTACATTTCAATCCGAAGGAGCTTACCTCCTGGCCAACATGGAGAGCAGGCATATGACGGCCGTCAGAGATTCGTCCGTCTGGACAATGTCCAGAGTTGTCATCTAAAAAGGAAATGTCCATGTTAGTTTTGCGCAAAACATTGCTAATACACCAAATGACATGCAGGGTCTATGCATCTGCATAGAGCTGATTTAAGTTAAATGCATTCTATTCTAAATTTTCTATTTAAAAGAAAGGTTATTGTAGTATATGAGCAACCAGAATTTCATCTGTAGAGATCTGGCAGCCCAATACAAAGAAACAAAGAATATATATAAAAATGCAAATGTAAACATTATTCCTCCAGGTAGTTTTAGGAGGGTGCTGGGTCCTCCCCTTTTCTAGGCAGCTTTCAATGCACTTTTCTTGTACTTTTGAAGTTTAAAAACAACACTGGATTACAAAGGCAAAACTTTTTTTCTCAAAAAAAAAAGAAAGAAAAAAAAAGGAGGGGAGGGGGACCATAATTCCCTCATTTCCATTGTTTACAAGAATGATATGCAAAATATAGTAATAAGTAATAAGAATAGTTATTATAATTCAATTTAATTTAATTTGCAAAATAAAACAGTATTTGAAAACTGGTATTCATAACAGTTATAAATCTATATATATAAAAATGAATGTTTGTCCGTATGTCATCCATGATCTCAAAAACTACCCGGCAGATTCGGCTGAAACTTTCACCGTTTGTTATTTTTGGTACCGGGAATGTTTATGGACCGGTTCGAAAAAAATCCGATCGATCGTTCCTTTTTTATTCCAATTTAAGTCACAATCCGTCGGATAAATACGAATAAAATGATCGGCTGCAGAAATGAATTCGCGTGAAAGATCTCATTGATAAGATGCCATTTTTCTTGAGTTTGAACAAATAAATTCTTTCTTTATTGTTTTATGGCTTTTCATGCAACGGGGGGATTTAAAACTTTTTCTGTTTGATATTTTTAGTGATGGATTGATCTTGCAAACTGCGTGAGTACAAAATTTGAGTAGAGTCACGGCTTCACTCGATACCTGGACCGATTATTATGAAAATTGCTATATATATATATGTATTTTTCCACGGAGAAGGTGCATCATATGCTCGTTGAAGCCACTCGCCACCAGGTGGCACTGCAGAGTAGCAACTTCTGCCCCGTTCCACCGATTGTCATGAAAATCAGTATAATGATGTATTTTTTTTGTTGGCCTAGCAACGCGCCTCAGGTACAGCAAGTTTTCAAATGAAATTTTAGCTACTGTAAGAAACCTATTTTCTCACTGATAGATCTGAGTTTGATGTAAATATGAATCCAAAGAAACTCAACTTTATTAATATTTATTACACAATTATTCATTATTAATGTTTATTACACAATTATTCATTATTAATATTTATTACACAATTATTCATTATTAATATTTATTGCATAATTTATTACACTATTTTATTATTTAAGAAAATAATGCCTATTGAAAAATATTTGGGGTTTTTATGCACTTGGAATTGAATAATAAAAATCAATGAAATTACTAATAATGAATAAAAGAACACAGCTGCCAGCATGTATTTTAATATGAAATCTTACAAACAATGTATTCCATGGCTTTATTTTTTAACCAACACACACCAAACCATTAAAATTTAAAGCATTACAGTATTTGAATCTTTCCTTGTAATTTTTCTGTACTTTTATCTACAAAAAGAAGAAAAAGAAAGGAAAAAGAAAAAATAGCATTAATTTACAAAAGAAAAATATAGGGTTAAAACAAGTTATTAGTTTTAAAAAGGCAGGCTTGCGCTTTTAATGATTCAAAAATCAAGGATACAAATGTGTACTTTTGAAACACAGTTTAATATTTTTTTGTAAGGATCACCATTAATATGAATCCTCACAAATATTCTTTTGGAAGAAATTAATAGCTTGTTAATCATACTTTGTCATTTGCAAAATTAATAAAGCTTTCTGCTTTTACTGAAAGTACTGTTTGACCGCGGATTGTATGTAATTGGGCAATCTGCCAAGTCACGACTATTCCATCTGAATGAATCTAGCAGGGGAGAAGAGAAAATAATGATGGGATTTTGATGCACGCGTTTTATAATGTCACTAGTGCCCCCCAAAGCAGAATACTTGACGATGTTCTGCAACGTAAAATCATTTGACCACAATTGTTCAAAAACTAAATCAAAATCCTTTCATACAGTTTTTTTTTTTTTTTTTTTTTTTTTTTTTTTTTCAGTTTTTATAACTTCACCGCTGCTATGCATTTCTGTAGAACCTAAACCGATTGAAATTCTAGAAAAATATTTTACATGCTTTCTAAAATGCATAAAAAGAGCAAAGATACAAAATTTTCTAAAAATCTGAGCCCAGAGGTGTCAAACCACGTTCTTTTGGTTAATTTTACATGGCATAAAAGATAAATTAAAATAATGTTAATAAAGAAATAAATTTCCGAAATAATAAGTAAAACGAGTCGAATTAGGGTAGCAAATAATAAAACACTTCAAAACATTCTAAATAACTGAAATATTTTCAGGATGCAAAAGGATTGAATTCTCAAACAAGACACGCAATTTTCGCCGATGGACGTTGGCATGTACTCAAAACATACATTTATGGAGGCAACTGCAGCGGATGAAGGTCGATTGAGAAAAGAAAGAGAGAACCAAAAACGCTAGAAAAATCAGAATCTTTTCAGATTTAAAATATGAAATTTCTGCAGAAGCTGCAGATTTTCTACAAATATTTTCCAGCTCAAGATAGAACTTTGCAAAAATTCTGCAGATTTCTCTAAGCTAAAAGTAAATCTTAAGTTCTTGCAGATGACTTATAGAATTCAACATTTTTTGTGAGTTTTCCACCGAATTGTTGTAATTTCCTAGACTTTTAGATTTTCTTCTAATTTAAAGAAATCTACAGAATTTGTGCAAAATTTTATCTTGAGTTGGAAGATATTTGCAGAAAAACTGCAGTTATTTACTGCAGAAATGTCACCGAAATCTGTAGAATTTCTGCAGAAAATTTGTCTGAGTTTTTCTCTCACATTTGAGCAGAATTGTTCTGCAGCTCAGGCATCTGTTCTGCGACGTACGTCGCAAATTTAGTAGTATTCTGCTTTGGGACTAGTGCCTTATTCATTTATTGCATTCTCTAAAATAAAATAAGGGAAAACAAAAATAGTTACCATGGAAACAACAAAAATTAAAAAAAAATATATTTTCATTTCAATCAGGAACGTAAAAGCAAAATGGTAAGCTCAAAACTTTGTTGTGAATAAATAAATCAATTCCTTTCTGCCGTGAGAATACAGATCGAATATACTTTAGATTTAAAAAAAATGTTGCTGAGAACAAATATTCATTTTTACAAAACTAAGGCTAAATGATAGAGAGGCAAAAGTGCACATCTGTAGCAAATCAACTAACACCCCTATAAAGTAATAGACACGTCTATTTCCGCCTATAAACCGGATATTAGCCTTTCCATGTAATCGATGGTCACACAGTACTTTAATTGGAACTTAAGTTTTCATAAGTTGCTAACTCAAAAGCTTGGAAAAACTTGTTCAAAAACAATAGTTATTTTTCTTCGTAAGTTCTTGGAGATTACTGTAAAATTCTTTTGAGAAAGTGCACTTTTAATAGAATAGAAATGCCTTCTTATCAAAAAGTGTCCTGCCCTCTTTACTTTCTTCAGAATCTAATATATAGAAGAAAGTATTGGATTCGTGCAAATTTTTGAATTTCAAATTTTGACGGATTCGAATGTTTTGAGGTGTGCCGAGTCCATTTCGACCATTTTCGGAAAAAGTCTGTCTGTCTGTGTGTCACACCAGTTTTTTGTGGACACTCTACAGCAAAAACTACCACACAAAATTGAACGAAATTTGGCACACATATGTGCCCCTATGTGAACTTGTGCCCATTGGTTTTTCTCATGAATTCCTCTAACGGGGGTGGAGCAATGAGACGTTTCTTGAGTTATGCGTGCCTGTTATACCCCAGGAAGTAACTGGCTGAATCAAACAAAATTTGGTCCATATGTTGCCCCTTATAGGTGCAGGTGCTGATTCAATTTTGGTGTCAATAGCTCAAACGGGGGCTGAGCTATAGAACGTTTTTTGTCGTCAATTGTGACTGCTGTATCTCAAGAAATAATGAACAGAATCAAACAAAAATTTATCGGCAAGTAGCCCTTAGAGGGTATAGGAGCCAATTCTATTTTGCCGTCAACAGCTGAAAAGGGAGTGGCGCAATCCAACCTTCTTTTTTTTCCATTGTGAGTGCCAAATGTCAAGAAGTAATGCTACGTTCTTGATGAAATCTCGAATAAATGTGAATCCATATGTAAACAGGTGTTGGTCCAATTTTGGCGCCAATCGCTCCAAGAGGGGCATTTTTTTTTTTTTTGTATGTGAATAAAAATAGCTTTATAATTACAATAAGAAAGATAAATCGTAATAGACTGTCGTCTGCGTATTTCGCGTGATTTTAATTGCTGGAAAATGACCAGAAAATCTCGATGATTTAAACCTTTTAACTGTTGCCATCTTGTGTTTGTTAACAAATAAATGTTTGTAATTATTTTAAGCAAGGTTTTTAAAGTAATTTTCAATTTTCATTCTTTGCTTTTGAGATAAATCGGGAATTGGGATGGTCGTCAAGTTTTTGCATGTTTGATTTTGTTTTTGTTGGGAATATTGCTTCCTTGTCAAGCATGGGGAAGGATCAGAATTATGAGAAAGATATAGAAGCAAGTTTCGTGATGGCCACAACATACTAGTTTTGATATGGAGGATACACATGATACATTAACAAACTAACAAGAACAGCCGAGTTCAATCAATGAGTGTTCATTAGAGCTCAAGCAGTCCAATATATTTTGGCCATTTTGCAAGGCTCTGAAAAGGTACCCCATTCATTAAGAATGGGTACCGTATTTTCCAGCGTATAATCCGCGGATTATCTGCTAAAAAAGGCAAAGTTTATGATGCGTGGATTATACGCAGCCGCGGATTATCTGTGATTTTTTTTATCCCCTCAACACCAACGCATTGAACTTCAATATTTTTACAGTACTATTCACCGATCCAGCCCGTACGCCGACTGAATGTTGTTTATTTTACGAAGCATGCACGTTCTTCATCGCTGCCTGCCCGTATGTTGGTTATTTTACGTTGCTTGAATGTTCCTCTTGGCGATTCAGGTCATGTAAAATAAGCAACATTACAGCGAAATAGGTAGCCATTTGCACAAGATTAGACCATTTGCTCCTTTGTCTTGACTCTGTTTTTCAAGCAATTAGCGAACTATAATCAAGATTTCAAGAAGAAATCATCATATTTTAGATTATATTTCAGATTAATTTTGATTATGCCTTCAAAGTAATTACTTTTTCACGTTTTCAGTTTAGTTGCTCAAATGGTATGTTAAATTGATACTTTATCTTTTTACATCGTATTATCCGCGGATTATACGCCGTCGCGGATTATACGAAGCTTTTTTTTCTTCAGGACAATTTTAGGACCTGCGGATTATAGGCCGCCCGCGGATAATACGCAGGAAAATACGGTACTTTCAAGGGTAGTATTTAAAAAAAAAAGTTCAAAATCATCTTTTGAACAGGAATTAATGTTTGGGGTTGAGAAGAACTCACAAGGGCGGCGAAGTACTCCGTCTCTGTTTCTTTTCCATCCTTCATCTTCAGGATGTCTGTCACGGCGGCTATGATGGCCAACATCTCTTTGTGCAGGAAAGAGTTGGAATTCCAGTTTTTCAGCAGCCTGGAGAAAGAAAAGAAGAAAAAAAAACAGTATGAAAAGTAAGTTAAAAAAAATACTGAAAATTACACAATATTAAACAATTTAAACAACCAAAGATCAATACAGAAACAGACACAAGTGGGCTTGTTCTGCAGCCCCTTCACAAAATGTCGAATCTTAAAAACACTTGTTTTACACAACTGATGGTCTTCAAAACAACCTCTATAGGAAATTGTCACTAAAAACGGCCTTTTTATAGTTTTTCAGGTATAAACTCGCTGAAAAACCAAATAATTGCACAATCATATGCCTTCCAAGCCATAAGTTTTGTGTGAAAAGCATTTTTTTCTGAGAAAGAGACTGGCCTTCAGATCTTATGATTTCAGACAAAAATGCAGTGCAAAAAATACTTATGTTTGAAAAATATTGAGCAAATTTCAAAAAAAAACTTTTGGTTCTTTAAAAATAAAAAATTTAGTATTGCTCTCACCTGTGTTTTTTTTATTCTATTTATAACACAAATGCTATATAAACCTAATCATATAGTTTTGATTTGATGTTAGTAAACTATTACAGTTACAAAGGCTTTTCTTTTACCAACATTAGGAATTATATACATTTTTTCTTTCCAATAAGGCTGCTAAAGATTCCTAGAAACCTTTTGCACACTTAATTGATTCCCTGATTCCCTCCAGACTTTCAAGTGCTTCCATTTTTTATCAAGACGCATGATGTCAATGGTAGAGAATTTCAATAATCAGTTTCCCACCAGTTGAGCACGTAAGATGCAAAATAAAATTAAAAAATATAACAAAATACAGAGAGATCAATTGTTATAACGGCCATTCCATGTCAAATCAATGCAGGGTGTCTCTTATCACTTATTAGAAATTTCTAAAATAAATCATTCCACATGTTTTATTCAGGGTTGAGTTTTTTGCTGGCAAAAAGGTATTTTTGCCGGGACAGTGGAAAAAACCATGGCAAAAATGGAAAAAATGGCAAAAACCTAATTGCAAATAAAGTAGCATTATAGTGTTCATCAAGAAATAGTGACAATATAATATAAATAATGCACTTTAATATTTTAGTTATGTCTCTCCATGTTACTTCTAATTTGTAAGGTGAAAAATAAATTAAAAACAAATGTTGGGATTGCAAAACTTAAGATTTTAAATGTTTGCTAAAACATTTTTTTCAGAATGAGCCAATTCCTTCAATGCTAAAATGAAGAATGTTTACTTAAGCTTAGTAAATTAATAAAAAAAATTGAATTCTAATTATACATATATATATACATATATTTAATCACTTTTTTTTTATTCCACTGAGATTTGTAAGTTATTTAATTAATAACAGAATATTTACTTGAATATAGAAAAATATTAACTTTTCCTCACTAAAGAAATAATGCATTTTTTCTCACATACTAGGAAAATGGATAGCCAAGAGAAGAATTTAAAAAGAAGAAAAAAAAAAGTTGATCAATATGTGCATTCTATATTCACTCTACTTTTTAGTGATACTAGCTCACTCTAAAGAAAATGGCAAAGCCTTTTATCAAAATCTTTTCATGCTTTTACTTTTATATAAAAGAAAAAAAAAACTGTCCGTAAGTTGTTAACAGAAAATCTATTTTTGCCACTGGCAAAAACTGGCAAAAACCTATTTTTGCCGGACAGTAAAAACTGTGGTTTTTTCAGCCTCCGGCAAAAACCTGCCAACCCTGGTTTTATTAATTGTCTGGAAAGAAGTTCAGTTTCAAAGAAAAATTTGAAAGTCTGAGCAACTTAAACCGTAGAGGTGATCGGAGTTTGTCAATGAAATGCTGTCGGAAAATCCAGAGGCATTCAGTATTAAAATTAAATGCCATAAATTGGGGACTTTGGGGAAAAGGGCGACATCAGAGTGTAGTGTAACAAGGTTTGATTGCAAATATTTTTAAAAATTTTATCACAAAAGAAAATTATATGGGTACAAAACGGGATGCCCACCTAGGCAGAGGAGGTCATGGCGCAGATTTCGTCATTGAAATTTTTAGGGGGGGGGTGGATGTTTTTTAAGGGAAAATTTACTTTTTGATAAGGGAAGTTCTTCCTTTGGGGGAGGGGGCTGAGCAAAATTTGGGGGGGCACCCCTGCTATATGAATAAAACCAAAGTACAATGAAACCTGTATAAGTTGACTACTTGTGGTGCAGTATTTTAGTGGTCAATAAAATGAGGTTGACGTATGAAACAGGATTCATTTCGTACTTGACAAAAGCAGTCAACTTAGACAGGTAATTAAGTTTACAGGTTTTAACCTACTGTATTTTAAAAATGCATTTTAATCAATGTAACGTCGACACTCTGCCAAAATCTTACTTTCGATCCCTGATATACAACATTTACCGTATTTTCCTGCGTATAATCCGCGGATTATCTGTGATTTTTTTTATCCCCTTAACACCAATGCATTGAACCTAAATATTTTTACAGTAGGATTCACCGATCGAGAACGTACGCCGACCGAATGTTGTTTATTTTACGAAGCATGCATGTTCTTCATCGCTGCCTGCCCGTATGTTGGTTATTTTACGTTGCTTGAATGTTCCTCTTGGCGATTCGGGTCATGTAACATAAGCAAGATTACAGCGAAATAGGTAGCCATTTGCACAAGATTAGACCGTTTGTTCCTTTGTCTTGACTCTTTGTTTTTCAAGTAATTAGCGTACTATAATCAAGATTTCAAGGAGAAATCATTATATTTTAGATTAATTTTGATTACGTCTTCAAAGTAATTACTTTTTCATGTTTTTAGTTTAGTTGCTCAAATGGTATGTTAAATTCAAACTTTATCTTTTTACATTGTATTATCCGCGGATTATACGAAGCTTTTTTTTCTTCAGGTCGATTTTAGGACCTGCGGATTATAGGCCGCCCACGGATAACACGCAGGAAAATACGGTACATTTTTGTTCAGAAAGGTAATTGAGAAGAAGTTATCCTGAGTGAGTACCTGTTGAAAGTGGGCAACGAACAGTTGGTGAACGCAGTCATGGCCGTCTCCCCGCCCACACTCATGGCCTCTTCGCTTTGGTCACATTGACTGTCTGTCGTCAGTTTGTTGTGGATGGCCAACTTCGCTTCTGTCAAATTCCCTTCACCTGCATTGAAACGCAACAAAGAACAATTACTCCAAACATTCCTTTTTCAGGGATGAGAGTGGTCAGAGAGCAAAAAGGAGGAAAAATCCAAAAAAATTTGGTAAAAGGGATGATATCCAAAAAAAAATTTCGTGAAAGGGAATATATCCGAAACTGCATCAAAATAGAACCTGAAAGCCTAATATTCAGAAAATCAACAAAAAATGGCTAATTTACCAGTTTCAAAGGTAATACGTATTTAGTTAAGTATAAGTGATAATTTTGTACAATTTGCTGCATTGTACCATTTCTTTGCAAGAGTGTTTATTCCTAAATAAATCTAAATTTTGAAAAAGAGGCAACAATTTCTAACCCCTGAGTCCTTGAACAAAGGGTTGGGGGAGCCAGAGGTCAATCTTGGCTGCATCACACAATGTCAACTTTTCATATTTTTTAGAGAAAAATACATTTTTTTTCATTTAAAACCTTTGAGTTTATAGTGTTAAACGAGTGAGAACATAAATTTTAAAATTTGATCTGTTTGTAAAGTAAAAATTTACAACAGAGAGAAAAATCTAAAATTTCTTTATGTGGTAGAACACTTTTCATAGTAAGAATTGAAAATAAATAAATATATATGTGTATAAACAATTGGTTATCTTTTTTCTTGCATTGGAACCCAAAATTTGTTTTTGAAAACTTCCTAATACAATTTTGGAATAAAAAGAACAACTTGCAGCTGCCTCATTTAATCATGAAATCTTAAAACTTTTAACAGGTTGTAAAACCTAAACCATTTGAGATTCACCATAAACATTTTTTTACCCTTTCTTAAATACACAAAAAATGTAACCATGCCAAGTTACAAAAAAAATCGAGGCTGTGGGTGCTAAGCCACATTTTTTGATTGAGTCTTGCATTTTTTTCTAAAATAAATTAAAGAAATGAAAATATTATTGAAATGACGATTAAAATAAGCAGATATAAGGTAGTACATAGTAAAAAACCACCCAATATTAAAAACAATTGAAATACTTTCAGGATGCAAAAAGATTGAGATCTCAAACGAGGCATGCATCTTTCGGCGCAGCACGTGTTTGACGTCGTTGGCATGATTCCAAAACGTACGTTTTTGGCAGATATCGAGGAGGATGAAGATTCAAAGGGAAAAAATAGAACAAATAAGAAATCGGAGACCGAAAATTTCAAAAAATCGTATTTTTTTTTTCAATTTTTGAGAAAAATAAGGCCTGAAAGAGGCAAAACAAAGGAGGAAAAGGAGGAAAGGTTTTAAAAACCAACAGGAAAAGCCGGAATTCCGGTAAAAGTCGGAAAAATCTCATCCCTGCTTTTTCAAAAAATAGAACTGCTATTTCACTGTCAGATAACTAAAACAGAGCTGCTTCAGGGGTCTAAGGACCCTTAACCTTCAAAATGTTGGATTTTCTGGAAAAAATATGCATTATGCCTAATTTAATTCTAAACAATTTGATAGCTTATTTATTACCATAGGCAAAAAACTTTTCAAGTTATTGAAAAAATGCGCATACTTTCCCCATAGAGATTTATGTTAACAGCAGCTGTTTAAGCTTCTTCTTCTCAGGTTGCGTTTTCTCAGGTTTCTCGTTTTGTGTGCATGATATCTCAGAAAGTTTCTTATCTACTTCCGTAAAACTTTTTGTGCGGCTTTCTCTGGCTTATTTTTATGATATGAACCTAAATTTATTTATTTATTTAAAATTATTATTTTTATTTTTATTTTTTTGAAATGTTATATAAGTTAATATCAAAATTTTGGGTTTCGTTTTTAATATTAACTTTTGTTTTTAGTTAAAATTTAGGTTCAGATCATAAAAAAAAATCAAACAAACATATATGAAAAGTTTTACGGAAATACGTAAGAAACTTTCTACGATATCGTGCACGCAAAACGATAAACCGGCACCTGAGAAAAAGAGGCTTAAACAGCTGCTGTAAACATAAACTCTGTGGGGAAAGTTTACGCATTTTCACGATAACTTGAAAAGTTTTTTTGCGTATGGTAATAAATAAGGTATCAAATTGTTCAGAATTAAATTATGCATAACATATATTTTTCCCAGAAAATTGAAAATTTTGAAGGTTAAGAGTCTTTAGATCCCTTAAAATATGAGTGCTCAAATGTCCAATAAAATATGAGTGTGTCAAGTTGAAAATACTACAGTAGAAGACTGTTATAACGCACACCTTGGGACCAGCGCTTTTGTGCTACACAGGTTTTGGCGTTATACGGGGCTAGAAAAATCTTTAAAATTTTACATGCCCGAATTTTTACATGTCCAGTTTTCCTTATTGTATATCAATAAAAGCATTTGAATTTGTAGTGCAGAATTAATCAGACAAAAAAATTTTATATAAATTGTAAAAAAATAGTTTGAATAAATAGTACATAATGAGCCGTCGTTAAACTCAACAAAATTTAAATTATATAACGGGAAGAATGGAAAAAAAGGAAACAGCAAACCATCTTAGCAGTAGGCTTGAAATAAATTTTGAGCTCCAAGTAAGGATACGGTAATTTTTCAATAAATACGAAATAATAAAGTTTTAGGTGCCGGGCATGTAAGGGTAAAATATTCATGCCTGATCGGAATTTTTACATGCCCCGGGCATGTCTGGTAGTATAATTTTCAAGCCCTGGCATTATACAGACTATTTCACAAATTTTGAAACTAATATTCAAAATATATTTGTATACTTGCACTTTAGACTAAGTTTTAACTGCAATAAGTATCAAAGGACTACTTATACAATATTGTCAGTCAAATAAATATGTATCACAATCAAAAGAAAGTGAACTGCCATGCAATTCTGCTAGCTTCATAATTTGTTCAACAACACTGCATTTTCAAGAATGAAATAGAATTTTTTTTTTAAAAGCTGTGAATCCAAAGCTTTGAATTGAGATGGAAAATGAAAAACTGTTTCACAATTTAATATGCCTAACAATTTTCATGTTTGTAAAAGGCAGAACAGAGAGTTTTTTTAACAACAAAACTTATGGTTCGCTTCTAAAAAATTGTGTGGTTTTATCGAGAAATGTGTTACAATGGTTGGCGTTATAAAGGTATTCTACTGTACATTAGAATACCTTTATAATGCCGACCTATGTAACACAATTCTCTGTAAACCGCTTAACTTTTCAGAAGTAAACAATAGTTTTTTAAGTTTAAAAAATCCCTTTGTTTTGCCTTGCTAAACATAAAAATTGTTAGGAAAATGAAATTGTGAAACAGTTTTTCATCTTTCCAGCTTACTTCAAAGCTTTTAAATGAAAATTAATGTTCACAGTAAAGAGAAAATGTCAGATGGCTCTTAAAAATGCAGCTGTTACGCAAACTATGAAGCTGGCAGAAGTGCAAGATAATGCACCTTTCTTTTAATTGTAAAGCACATTTATTTGTGAATGATTAGCTGTATAATTAGCGCTTTAACACTCATTGCAGATAAAACTCATTCTGAAGTGATAACATACAGATATATTTTGAATATTAGTTTCAAAATTTGTGAAATGACCTACATAATGCCAAAACCTGTACAGTAGAAGACCGTTATAACGCACACCTTGGGACCACAGCTTTTGCGTTATACAGGATTTTGCATTATATAGATCATTTTACAAATTTTGAAACTAATATTCAGAATATATCTATATATTAGCACTTCAGAATGAGTTTTATCTGCAATGAGTATTAAAACACTATTTATACAACTAATCATTTACAAATAAATGTGCTTTACAATTAAAAGAAAGTGAATTATCCTGCATTTCTGCCAGCTTCATAGTTTGCATAACAGCTGCATTTTTAAGAGCAGTCTGGTATTTTCTGTTTACTATGACATGAGTACTCATTTTCAATTTAAAAGCTTTGAATTAAGATGGAAAGATGAAAAACTGTCTCAAAATTTAATTTTCCTAACAATTTTTATGTTTACAATACGAAACAGGGGTTTTTTTTTTAACTTCAAAACCTATTGTTTACTTTTGAAAAGTTGTGCGGTTTATAGAGAATTGTGTTATATAGGTCGGCGTTATAACGGTCTTCT
Source organism: Uloborus diversus (assembly GCF_026930045.1). Classification (NCBI taxonomy): domain Eukaryota; kingdom Metazoa; phylum Arthropoda; class Arachnida; order Araneae; family Uloboridae; genus Uloborus; species Uloborus diversus. Next base: position 2,617,879 of record NW_026558098.1, on the reverse strand, counting down.
ACTGTATAACGCAAAAGCTCTGGTCCCAAGGTGTGCGTTACAATGGTCTTCCACTGTACTAGTGGTTTCCATGGAGTTGAGAAAAGGACAGGGCCCTTCCTGATAAAAAAGGAATCTTTCGGTTAAAACGGCACTTTCACAAAAGAATTGTGTATTAGAAAAGAAAATTTTTATAGAACAGTCAAACTCCACTGTAACGAACCCTCGGTGAACTAGCTAAGTAGATCACTATAACCGGGCGTTCGCCACATTCGATTTTTTGAAAATAAGTCTACACTTGCTAAGATAACTCTACAATGAAGGTCTTGTCTTTATTGCACAATATTTCTGTTAGTGAAGAGGAAAATATTAAGTAAAATATTACTACAGTCGAACCTCCATATATCGAAATTTTCTATATATCGAAATCCCAGTAAATTTCTAAGTTCATTACATAGAATAATTGTTTCTATGTATCGAAAAACTTTCTATATATCGATTTTTTTTCTAGACATTAGTAGGTTTTTTTTTTTTTCACTTTAGACTGTTTGTCTCATGAAAAATGAAGGTTAGGGGAGATATTTATGTTTACTTAAGGTTGCTACGAAACTCATAAGGAATCTGGGGTTGAGGGGTGTGTAGATAGGTCGTTGTTGTGAGTTCTTAAATTCCCTCAAGCTTATTTCAAATATCTTAGTTGTAACCAGCAACACTGTAAAATCAGTTTCAAGTTATCCCTTTTGTCTGTTGATTATCATTCCTAGTCGTTTTAGCTTCAGTTAAAATCATTCAAGTTAAGTAGATTGATTTTTTACTTTTCTCTCGATTACATCGTCAAAACGAAAATCCCCAGATCAAGTTGAATTGCCGAAGAATGAAGACTAATGAAGGCGCAAAAATGTAATTTCCATTATTTTTTTAATTATTAACTTTTATTTAATGCTCGTATAAATTAGAAATTAGGTTTCATACACGAAAATTAGCTTTAATTTTAATGTTTTAGGAGAATTTTAGGATAAAATAAGATCGTTTCTATATATCGAAATTTCTATACATCGAATTTTTTTCCGGCAATTTGCTACTTTGATATATGGAGGCATGGGTGCCACTCTAAAAATTGGCCAGGACTGAAAAGCGCGTGGCTCCATTTCGCGACACCAAAATGTTAGCGCTTAGTTTGATGTTTTAGACGTATATAATGCTAATTTTTGATGCTGTAACTATATAGGAAAACCAAATTGTAAGATTAAGTAAAAATTAAAACCTAAATAAAAAAAATAACATGTCATTGTCCAAGATTTTTAGGAGGTAAATGCAGAAAAAGAACTTAACAATAAAATGCAATTAAAAACCTTACTATTTGCTAATGCAGAAAAAAAGCTTCAGATTTTATAGTTCATGTTACATAAATAGTTCATATTTCATACAAAAAAATAGTAATTAAAAAAAATTCAGGTATGAGGTTCTTGGCTATAAGATGCATTGTGATAAAAACTTTAATAAAATTTTCCAGATTAAGATAAGAATGGTTGAAATCAACAGATTGAGTGACTTATTTAATTATTTTTTGGAAAAAAAAAACAGCTTATCTTTTTAACTTTTGCAGATGGGCTGGTTTTTTGTCCTCAGAAGAATAAGACCTTTTTTGAGAGTGAGAGATTCAAAAGTAAAGATATGTTTCATCTATAAAAATCATTTTGAACATGGTAAAAAAAAACCCGACGGCCGAAATTTTTGAAAAGACGGAATTCCGTCCTTTACACGGAAGTGTGGTAGCCATGTATGGAGGTCCGACTGTATTAACAATTGAATTCAGTGGATAGCAAATTATTGAAATGTATCCATAATATGGGAAGGAAAATGTTATTTTTTTGTTGCAAGCTTTTATACGTACGTTTCGTTGATTTTTCTGTCAACTATTACAAACTAATTTACAACTTCTTTACCTTTCGTTTCTGTAGCTCAAAACAATGAGAGCTGCCTTACAATTACCACTCTGCCATATAGAGACTACAGTGAATTCAGAGGAAAAATTAATTAGAAATTGAGAATATACCAGGGTTGGCCGGATTGGACCCAATGGGTTTTTTTGAAAAAACCCATTTAAAAAAACCCATTATTTTGCCCACTTTTGGGTTTTTAAAAATTTTCTGAGAATTTTTTTTTAATTAATTAATTTAAATACTTTCACAATTTAAACTCCTTTTTTATTTGTTCTTCACCACAGACAATGGACATAAAAATGAATTTTGAACTTTAATAGCATTTCTTAACTCTTAACGGCATTAAAAAAATTAATTCAAAGATTTTAAATAAATATATTTAACTTTTTTCTTTAACTCGTCAAAAATAACTCATATTATCTTGACTAAGTCCTGTCATGTCTGATTTTCTCAATATTTGTAGATTGTACCTACTCGAGCTAAAAGCTAAAAAGCTTTCATGTGAATTATTTTCTGCAAACCAACACACAAATCTCGAATAAACAAGGTATATTTTTTAGAAATTAACAGGTTTTACAAACGGTCGGACAGAAAACAGAATAGGATATACAGTATTTTCATTAGCTTACCAAAAGCTTAATATTTCTTACTCTGTACATAGAAATAGAAAAACGTCCAACATAAAATTCAAAGAAATGTCTTGATTAAGCTTTGAGGTTCTACAGTAGTTTTGCATAATAAAATGAAATACAATAAAGTAAAATGCAAAAAAAAAAAAAAAAAAATGTAGTAATTAAAAGTGAACAAACGAACAATAGATTTATCACTCGAAAAGTAACTTTACCTTAATTGTTAGTAATCATGGAAACTAAAAAATCTGAAACTTCACTATATTTGGGCTTTGTAGTCTTTTTTACTTTTCTTCAGAAAATGCTGAATTTTCCAGCTTTTTTTACCCAAGACATTTTTGTTCTTTGTCCATATACTTACGCTACAATATGCTACAAGTGCCCCACATTTTCCCTAAAAAAAGACAAAAAAAACCACATTTCTTTTAAAAAACCCAGCTTTAGTTGGGTTTTTTTGGGTTTTATTTAAAAAAAACCCAAAAAACCCTGGGTCCATGGGCTTTTTTTTAAAAAACCTGGGTTTTTGCCAACCCTGGAATATACTTATGCTGCTTTCCAATTTCAGACTAAATTTAACTTAATCATTTACAGATGCATACTTTCCAACCTTTGAAGGAAAAAAAAGTCCATTTTACTAGAGGTATATAGGTGATACACCATCGACATATCCTCGCTACAGAGTTATTAAATTATGCTTTTAAATAACATAAATACTAAATTTAAAGTGAAATGGGGATTTTTTGCAGATTTAAGCAAATTGGTAGCAGCAAGAAAAATCTACTGCAAAGGAAAAACTAAATAATAAGGAGTGGATTTGCTTAAAGTTTCGTACGTTCTCTACCAGAAAAGTAGCTACAAAAATTTAATTACTGAAATCCGAAAAAAAAAGGAAATCAATATATAATGAAAATACAATATAAAATAAGTAGGTATAGGGTAGCACATGTTAAAAGAACTTCAAACATTAAAAATAATTGAAATAATTTCAGGATGCAAAAGGATTGAAATCTGCTGCAATTTTCGGCAAAGCACGTGCTTCGTTGAACATGCAATGTGGAAAGCTTCCAAAAAATTTGATTTCGACTAACGGAGTTATTAATTGGAAAAATTCTTATTCCCTGACATTGGTAGACTAGAAAGGGGCGCCATCTATTGAGAAGAAAGTGAAATTTTTGATGATTGACTGAAAAAACTTCAAAAACGGGAGAAAATCGTAACAAACGGGAAATTGGGAGATGGAAGCAAAAAACGGGAAGGGACTTATGGGTAAGGGTTAAACTATGCTTTTAACGTTGTTTTATTTCCCTTTTTTTTAAGCAAAGGAATTTTTTATATTTCTTATAACTAATTTTTGTTTGTAGCAAAAATCCATTTTTAATGTAAAAATTCCGTATCTTTTATAGTTATCTTTTTTTCCACAATTTTTAATAAATAAGTTTTATTAACTTTGGGGACATTAAAATAAAGATTTATTCCATTAAAGCATTAAAACTTCATTATTCTCAAAATTTAAAATTGACTTGTAAATGATTGCAGAATATTAAATATGCTTGAGCTTTTTTATAAATTTTAATATCTGTCTTGGACAATATTCAATTTTTTGCAACTACTTGGTATTGGCCGAGTATCTGATCAAAATTTGTCCGAGTACCGAGTACTCCGCAAATTGGCTGAGTACCGAGTAGTTACTGCGTACTCGGTACGTCTCTAGTTATAATATGAGGATGTTTTGGTTTCTAATTAAAATAACCTTACATATTCCAAAGGTTATGTTTAGAATTCAACGATAGAGAACAATATTGCACGTTTTTGAACAATATACATAAAAAATGGTAAGTACATGCAATAGGAAGATAAAACAAATTTTTGATGCATCGTTAAGTCCCATTTACCTGTGGCTATGCAAATTTTGTAGATGCATTTAAGTCTACATTAGCTGTAAAAATTCATAACATTCACACAAATACATTTAAACTCAACGTAAAAACAATAGCAGTGAATGTAAATAATGTATCTCTACATAGTATAAAATGAAGTGTCCAAAAAGCTTCTGTTTGTTTGAACTCGCAATACTCGAGAACTACCCGGCCGATTTCGCTGAAATTTTCACAGTTTGTTCCTTTAAGTCCTGAGAAGGTTTGCAGACCAGTTCGAAAACAATTTGATGAATAGTTCTTTTTTTATTCCAATTTAGGCCCAATTTTCACATAAATTCCCGAATATGGGGATGAAAAATGACTCGCAAATAATAATATTATATATCGTTGGAAAGGGAAGAATTTTCCACGTTCTACGCAATTTTTTCCAACGCTCTAACTTAATTGCGGCGGGAGTTATTTACGTTTTTAGCTCGAATTTGTTTAGGCTTAGCTGAAATTTAGGCACTACTTTCTTCATTAAATCCATCAATAAAAAGTGAAGGAATTGTCCTACAGTTTTCGTTTTGACACCATTAAAAAGAGCTACCTTTTTTACTCCAGATCTAACTCGACCTATGGTCGGAAGTTTAACCCTCTATCTGCATTAGCAAAAAAGTTACAAGCGAATTAAATGAAGTTCAAAAATCTGTTCTCTATTCAAGTTTTTAACCATTTTATTTTGCGTTTCCACGGTAACGCTTCTTGAATCCATTATTTCCATCTCTCTCATTTTCAATTCTGAAACTTATTTTATTTTGTGTTTCTATGGTTATGCTTTTTAAATCCATCTTTCTCATTTTATTTTAATTTCTTAAAAGTATTTTAATATCTGTCGTCATTGTTTGGAGGGGAAATTTTGCATGATGATTTTTTTTTTCTTTTATTAATGCCTGATTGTTGAATATTGACACAATTTTTGTTTTCAAAATAGACCGGGCAAAGCCGGGCAACGCGGCTAGTATAAAATAAATGCAAAAAGGAAGTGTTCAAATGTGCAAACAGATAACATCACACAGGAAATCATGCAAACAGATCAAGTTAGGCTACACCAAAAATGTTGAACAGAACCTTTTGTTTGATAAAACCAAAACTGGTCCCATCATTCGCTTACACAGGCGTAAAGAGTGCTTCAGACTGGGTTTAAAAAAGTCAGGTTTCGGTGAGTTAGGAAAGTTTGATCTCATTACTTCAAATGCAGGGTTGGCAAGTTTCTGCCGAGGTGGTTAAAACCACTGGTAGAAACCGGTTAAAACCGGCATGGCAAAAACCACTTTCTGCCACTTGGCAAAAACTCACAAAATGAAAAATTAATTCTTGATATACAACAGAAAATGTATGGAAAAAATAATTAATTGTTAAAAAAGTTAAACTTTCATCTATTGTATAAATGGTCCACCATGTAGAAACTGGGGTAGTGGTAAAATTTTGACTGGAAAAATAAGTTTTGAGAAATGGGGCCAATTTGTTTTGCAAAGCTGTGACATTAGGTACAAAATTTAGGCAAGTAAAATTCTGGCACTTTCTTCTTCAAGCACATGACATGATAATTTCAATCACAAACAATTTAGAGGAAGTGAGCAAATTACAATCAGTAATGCCTGTTTAATTCTGTATGTCACTCCTCTTTCCTAAGCACCCTTGTATGATTTTTTATCCTTTGTTAAATTAATACAAATACTACGAGTCACTGTAATTGGAAAATTCCCTTTCTGAACTAAATCAAGGGCGCTAGCATGGGATTTTATTTTTTTAAATGATGAAATAATGTTTATTTTTATTAGTTTACTTAAACAAATATCATTTACTAAATACTTGAGTTATTAAAGACATTTTCAAGTTTTTGCCAGTTTCTGCCGGTTTTTACCGGTTATAACCAGTTTCTGCCACTGGCACGGCGAAAACTAGTTTCTGCCGGCAGAAAGCCAACCCTGTTCAAATGTCATCAACCCTTTCAAACTGAGAAAGAAACAAACAAACAGAAAAATCTAAGAATAGATTTTGCACTTGTGAAGTTCAAAAGGGGCATTTAGCTGCATTCAGTAAGCTATCACCGCAAAAACAATAAATAAATAAATAAAATATTCAAAGTGTGAAAGACCGCGGATAAACCGTTGAGCGTTTACGGAATCGTAAAGCAGAATATCTGCGAACGTCTGGAAGCACAATTAATATTTTCACCAATTACGTAGAAATTAAAATCACCGGAATCAAGAAAAAGGAAGTTGTGAATCTCACCGAGAAAATTAAAACAAATAATATTACCTCTGACTCCAAACATCGCTCGTTTCTTAGCTTCTAACCTGTGTTTATTAAAACTAGGATTGAAGCTCGAACTTTGATGCTTCTTCCACATCTTTTTGCCTCCTTTGGCTGCATTTTTATTTGCTTTTTTAATTTTTTTAGGCATGCTTATTAAATTAATTACAGGGCAAAAGAAATCTAAATATGTCTGTGATTAGTAGAACATTACGCACCACATGCCGCTTTTTAGAACACGAGAAGAATGCGAACATAAACAGTGAAGTTGCGGTCAACGTTAAGGGGATCCAGGAAAGAGCGAATCAATTCTGCGAATTCGTTCGCCTCCATCACATAGATGACTTTTTTTTTGAGCAATCACGATTGCTTATTGTTCTCACTTGACTGTTTTTGGCGTTCCTTTTGATTTTTCCCACCGCCACCCTCCGCACCATCACCGTCGACGGGCTCCTCACGATGCTGCTCCTATAGCGAAAGCCGTCTCCAGGTTGCATCCACGTCCTTCACACACGCGCATACATACACAATTACACACACACACGCACACATACATAATTACACACACACACGCACACATACATAATTACACACACACGCGCACACATACACCTACATTCACATACACACACGCATACATACAGACACATACACAAAAACATACATACATACAACACCCACACATATGCCTACACACACATACACATACCCCCCTCCACACTTATGCCAGCACACAGACACAAACACATATGCCCACACACACATACACATACCCCCTACACACAAACACACATACCCCCCACACACAAACACACACGCCTACATACACACACTCGTGGTTGCGGAAAACGTAATTTGAATTCAAGATGTCAAAATTCAAATTATTTTTTTTTTATTCCGCACATTACTTGATTTCACAGAGATAACAAATTGTATGAATAGCACACAGTAGCACAACTATTATACCCGGTGTAAATAATTTGGTTAACAAAAAAGAACAATTCTTTGACATTGGGGATATTCTGCTTTGAGTCTCTAGGGACTCTGGTTCTGACTGCCACCCTGCTGTGAAGAAATTTGATGCTGAACCTTTTACAGACCCGTTCGGTAGAGTATCGGATTCGGGGCCGGAGGGTCCTGAGTTCGAACCTCGGTGGTCGAAGACCCACCGTCGTCATTAAAGGGGACTGGGCGACGTTAAATATGCTCGTGGTCTCAATGTCCTCCAAGTGAAACGATACCTCTGGAGGTAACTATTAGCTCCTGGTCTAGTTCTAAATTCTCATTAACTGTTCGATCCGGTGATGGTGCTGCCATCTATCGGTACAAAAAATAATGGAGGCAAGGCACTTAGTATGCAGTCCTCGACATAAATACAGTTGTAGTTAGTTGACTCGGAATCGGAATAACAAATTGTATGAATAGCACACAGTAACACAACTAAAAAAAACCTGGGTTAAACAATTTGGTTAACAAAAAAGAACAATTCTTTGACATTGGGGATATTCTGCTTTGAGTCTCTAGGGACTCTGGCTCTGACTGCTACCCTGCTGTGAAGAAATTTGATGCTGAACCTTTAACAGGTACAGTTTATTTATTTATTTAGAAGTTAAGCTGCTTTACATACATAGAGGACTGCGTGCCGAGCGCCTTGCCTCCGGACACACACAGGAAAGATATACAACACAAGAGAAGGAAATAACACCCAGGGCACCGCCGGCAGGAATCGAACCCACGATCTCCGGCTTAAAAGACGAAGCTCCTACCACAGAGCCACGGAGGTAGACTCCATGGCTTTTATGTTTCCAAGTACAGAGGGGAATGCGGAAACATTACATTCAAAACAATTTAGAAGGATGGGGAATGTGGGGACACAACTATTCAAAAAAAAAGTAGGTAATTTATAATGCTTAACTTTATTTAAAAATTCTAGAGAAGCAAATGAAATTGAACCGGCAGAAATTAACGTCACAAAACAATGGGCAAATTTTTTGGATTTTCAATACATATAATTTTTTATTCCTTTCATGTACGGATTATAAGTGCAATCGGAACAACTTTTAATCCAGCCTGATTTCCGCTATCCCCTAGTATCAATATATTGAAGCGGCCACACTTGTACCCCTCGCCACCTCATCCCTCACAATCTGGCCAGAAGATGAGACGGACATTTGTCAACCACTATTTTTTTTTCTATTCAAGTAATATCTTCTGAGAGTACAATGGTCTCAAATTTTCAAAATTTTGAGCAAATAAACTAAAATGCACTCCAATTTAAGTAAGCATCTTCAAATGCTAAACATTGTTGGGACACGGCACAATTTTCTCTTTTCGGAGGCCAAGATCATTTGCAAACCTACAACGGTAGGTGAATTAGATTTTCTGGAATCCTTTTACATTCATAAAAACTTAACTAATCTTTGCAATGAGTCTTTTGCTGTTCCACATTTTTCTGCAATCTTATTCAACCTTACATGTTAGAATACGTCATATTTTGCCTCAGCACTCGCTGATAGCTGATTGGTCAATGTTTTTCCTGTTACGCATTTAAACTCTCCCCTGACCTTGATTCATCCATTTGTTCATTTCGCACTGAGGAAGGAGGCTATTGCCTCCGAAACATGTCTGCGTTTTTAAAAACTTTTTATCCTTTTTGTGCTTTTAAACGTTGTTCCATTTTTATCTAATTTATCTAAAATAATTATTTTGCCTAATTCTTCATAATTTATATTAAAATCTCAAAAGTGCAGGGGGGGGACTTTAAAATAATATTTAAAAAAAAATTGCAATAACATCTAGTTAATACTTGCTTTTCATCAACTGAAGAAAACTGCCTTAACCATTCTTTTCTGCCCAATATCAATCACCAAAGTTAGATAAAATGAAAAGCTCTCTGCAAACACAAATCCTAACTGGAAATTTTTTTGCCAATAGTTACTTTGCCCAATTCACCCTTGAATAAATAATTAAATTTCTATTTAAATACGAAGAGAGAGAAAAAAGTGCTTTAAATCTTTTTTTTTTTTTTTACAATAATATATGGTTTGCTTATTTTTCACCAACTGAAGAAAACTGCCGACCGTATTATTTTTTTTCTCACATGTGCTATTAAAAGCTTTGGTAGAAATAAACTGGGATTCTTTTAAAAGTTTCCTTTAAAAAAAAAGATTTTTTTTTTTACTACTAACATTAGATTTAAAAAAAATTCTGCAGAGCCAAAAATTTTCTGCAAATGCTGTTCGTGTGTTCCTCTATATTATGTAAGACTGGTAGGTTAGGGTGCGTCTTATTTTTAAAGGTGTTATTTTTTCATGAGGCACCCTCTCATTTTGTTCCTTTGGACAAAAAAAAAATTCTCATATCTGAAAAATAAAAATTGAATAACATTTAGAAGGTCCTACCACTGCTGCAAAATTTGCCAAATCTCTCTCTTTTTATTTATTTTTTTAATTTATTTATTTAGTCTGGATAACAAGTAGCAATCAGTGAAAAGTTTGTATTGTCACAAAGAGAAAAATTACAACATTGCTGAATGTAAAAGCCCGAAAGTGTAAACCTGTGATATAAATGGCGTTACCGAACTTTCGGTTGTTTTTTTGACATTATTACATAAAATGACAACCATGAAATGCTTATTATTTTCTTGTATATATTAGAAATAGGTATTTGTGTTATGTTAAACCCAACCAACCTAATTTCATGTTGATTAAAAATGTAACAAGATATATTGGGGAGTTGATTTTTACACCATTTTGTTCACAATGAATGTAATTTTAATCACTGGTAGCACCCCCTAAATTATGATCAAATTCTATGAAACTTTTATGTGTGTATTTTTTCATCAAAAGGAAACAATTAAAGGGGTGCCCTATAAAAATTCAAAATTTTTTCAAAAAGTGCATTATAAGACACACCCTACTGGTAGGTGCTATACATGATATTGAGAGATTGATTCGAAATGCTCAGTTGGGGAATGTCTCAGGCAAAAGAACTAGGTTGTTATATAAATGTACACAATTAAGGGCTCAAGTACCTTCATAACTACTTATACATCTTTGCTAATTAAATGCTAATCAAGTCTGACATTCCCTTTCATAATAAACAGATCAACTGCTTCAGAATCAGAAAGTGATTACACAACATCTGTATGTAATTCAGATGAGAGACAAGAGCAAAGTTTCCAAAATTTTCTTCTTAATGTGGTAGTATGAAGACTAATTTAAATATGTTCAGGCACGTGACCCAAACTGGATGAAAAATACTGAAATTGCTACGCTGTGTGAACTAACACAACAACGTTAGTATATTTTACTACAGCTGAAAGCTCTCCCATGTATTTTTGTATCTAAACTTTAATTGGATGAATGAAATGAACTGCAATATGAACTTCCAAAGCCCGTTCTTTTTCTTACATACAGTATTTTGCTCTCTCGAAAAATACAGAGCTCAGTAAAAATACTGAAAAATCACATGTCTGTTTGTTTCATAATTTGAAAGCTAAAAAAACGAAGAAATTAAGGCGACACTTCAATTTTAAAATCAGTACTTACTGTACTTCATTTTCTTTGACCTTGTAGCTGTAGCAATAAATAGGGTTTACTATAGCTTTAAAAATATTCAATTAAACAATTTTATTTACATTCATTTGTAGAAAATATGTTTCTTGATCATTTTGATTTGCCCATATGAAAAGGGCACATTGTATTTTCTATTTTAATGAGTCACAAATGAAAATAACAAATAATTTATTTACATGAAAAATAATTATGAAGCTAAATTAACACATGATGATGTATTTTTCAGCAGAGGCTTTCATGAATTTTCTTATCTTGCATCGAAAACCACCACTGTAAAAGAAAATGAAAAACCTATTAGTATACTTTAAGGACTGAGGAAACACTTTTTGACGTCAATTTAATGACAACAAACTCCCTCTTAACCCCTTCAGTCAAAATTATGAAACATTGGACCAAAAATGTTGATATTGGTACACAGTGTACTATGGTAAAGGGTATCTCATAGACAAAATTTTGAGTTCGTAGGAGAAAAATTAAAAGAGTTATGGCACGTCCAATATTCCGGACTCCTATTTTTGAAATCAATATTTCATTTACAAAAACGATAAAATACCGAACAAACTTCATTATAAAATGTTCTACAAACAATTATAAAACATAATATAAGCATTTGAAACGATTCATTAAAGATTATATATTTTTTACAAAATCAGGAAAAAAAACCTTGTTTTTCAGATGAAAATCCTTGGTTGGAAAAATAAGCCACTCTCTATCTATCAATCCTTATATGTCAGTGTTGTCAATCCCAAAACGAAAAATTACTTCACAAATTATAATAAGTAAAATGTAAAGAATAGACTACAAAAAAAATCACATAATTAATTCAATTATTAAATGATTAGCAGCTGTTTAAAGTGTATGTCCGGTATACCGGACACCAGGTCTGAAGGGGTTAAAGGTCTTTAAAGCAGAGTTCGTACTCAATTTCAGAAGTAAAATGAAGGAGTTTTGGAGGAGTTTTGAAGGAGTAAAATGAGGTTTTGAAGGAGCACTAATGAGGCTGTCATTATAAATGATGTCACACTTTTTTCAGCATATCTGACAAACGGGAAATATATTTCACATTTCACATAAGACACAAAATAGATAAACATTTTCTACTTGAAATAGGCTTGAAATAAAAATACAAACATTATATAGTAAAAAAAATTTTTACCCAGATAACAGGTATTCAGGGTGTTTCAAATAAAAAGGCAAATTGGACGATACATATAAATATTTCAGACATGTATTTAAAGTTAAATTTAATGAAATAACAATAACAAATAAAATATTTATACCATTGTATACATACTTTGAGCTTATATTTGAAGTTTGAAAATAAAATTCTCACCTATTATTTAGTTAGTTCCTTTTCAAAAAAAAAAAAAAAATCAAATTTTTGTAGGTTTTTACAGTATTTAGGTGTTCAATGATGCAAAAGTTAGAATTACACATGACTCTTAACATCCAAGATATTGAACATGTGAAAATTTAATTTAATGTTAACATTTTAAAAACACATTTATTATTACTTTAATTAAGCGTTTTAGCTCATATAACTAGATTAAAACAGGACTTAGTACCAAAAAAAAAAAAAAAAAAAACGGCCATTTTATGTAGCAGTCATACAATGCATGGACAGAAAACCAAAATCTCATTTTTGTATCAGTTAAAATGGCAATTTAGTAGCAGAATTATCAGTTTGTATCAGTAAAAATACCAATTTTGTATTAAAAGGATCAGTTTTGTATGAGATGAAATCACTTTTGTAACAGAATCTTTAATTTTGTTCGAGATCAACGCACAATTAGGAGCGAATATGAGACATTTGTAGCAAAAAAATCCATAAATAATTTTTAAAACCGAATTTTGTAGCTGTAATGTCACTTAAAAAAGGTGTGCAAGAGAAGACTTTTGGACACATGAAGAAAATTTTGTTTTCAATTATTATCAAAAAAAGAAAAAGGGAGCTATAAAGATGTGAGATTCTGTTTTTACTTCCTTTTATAAAAAAGGAAGTATTGTATTCGCGAAAAAATTTTCACTCAAAATTCAACCTTAATTTCCATTCTACTCACCCCCGAATGAATATTGAGTCTTTTTTTTGACTCGACCACACGTGGATAAGTGTCTAAGAACATATAGACACGCAAAATATCCATAATGACGATTCTTGAGTTAGTTACAATGAGTTTTGTCGTGACGTCTGTATGTACGTATGTATGTGTGTATGTATGTCACGTAACTCAAGAACGGTAAGTCCTAGAAAGTTGAAATTTGGTACACAGACTACTAGTGGGGTCTAGTTGTGCACCTTTCCTTTTTGTTGCATTCGGGTGTTTTTAAAGGGGTCTTTTGGCCCTTTTTGGGGGGAAACCATTGTTACTTTCGATGTAAATTCAAGTAGTGTTATAATTGGCGAACATTTGGCGATAGATCACCAGTCTTTTGGCCGCCAAGTTTTGTCGCCAACTTGGCGACAAATTTGGCAATTTTTTTTTTTTAATCTGTTTCAATTTGGTCACTGTTAGTGATATTTCGAGAGTAAACTATTGAATCACATTAAAATTGCCAGTAATGGGGAAATGTCATTAAATTGGAGTATAAGGAAGTCATGTGATGCACAAATATGCTCGTTTTATTTAACTTTTGCAAAAAAAATATGTAGCTCTTTTGGAATTATTAGCTGAAAAGTAAAGTTTTCAGGCTTAATGATGCTCTCAAAAGAGATACTTTTTTTTTCAATATCGTACTTAGAAAATCATGGGCATGTTGGATTACAACCCATAACTTGATTTTATTAACTTTCTAACAGAAGACTACATTAGAACGAATTTTAGAAATTTAAATCTGATGCATTGAAAAATGGAAATAAGCGACATCAGAGATCAAAGTGACCAACTGACAAAATATGGGACATTTTTTGAAAAAAAATATAAGATACATTTTGAAAAAAATATAGGATTTATAGGACGCCAAAAAAAATGATTAAATTTTGCATACACTTCATAAAAAAGTTACCTTTTAGTGCCACTGATGAAAAAGTATGTATACAAAAATTGTTAGACACACCACATTGATTCTTGACTATCGGAATATAAAAATTTTAAATTTCTCACATATAAAAAATTACTTACTTTGTTGCTTATATTGTTCAGTATTATAATTTCTGAAAATTTACCTAATGTTTTTTTAAAAACAAATCTGAGAAATATTAGTTTTCTGAAAAAAATTATAAATTTTAGGCCAAGTGCGGGATACTTTAATATTTTTTAATTGGAACAAATGTTTTTGTGGTACATATTGGGCGATCAAGGGAACGTTTTATCAACATGAAATTTCAAATATTTCATTGGATCTAACTCAAGTAAATTTTCACCAGTTATCCATTTAAGAGCATTTTTTTTTTTCATGAAGCATGGCATAACTTTCAATAAAAGGTTACATAACTTTTTATGCATAAGGAGTAGAGTTCCTCTGGGGTACCAAAAATATAGGATTTTTTTTGGAAATATAGGAAAAATTGGAAGGTTTTTGACCTTTTTTGAAAAATATAGGATTTATAGGAAATATAGGACGACTTTGATCCCTGCGACATGGAAGAGTTAAATGTTTAAAAAAAAACGTGTTTTGTCTCATTCATTAAAATTAAACCTTCCCTTAAAGCAACCCGAAAGTTTATATTTCTGTATTCAAAACATCGAAAGAGAGAGAAAAAAACAACTTACATCGTTTGGTTCTCTTCTTGTACATAATCCTGTAGCCGCACTCTCGGCATCGAATGGGATCCTTTGGCTTGATCTCGTTTTCGTGGTGACATTCTAAACAATCAAATTAATTCTTTTAGCAACAAAAAGTGACGGTTTGGTACAAATCAGGCTCATCAAACATTTCATTCAAACATTTTTCTTAAACACTATTTTGCTTCGAGACGTACCGAGTACTCGGTACCAACTCGGTACTCGGCCAACTACTGATCAGATACTCGGCTAATACCGAGTAGTTGCAAAAAATTGAATATTGTCCAAGACAGATACTAAAATTTATATATATATATATATAAAAAAGAGCAAGCATTATATTCTGCAATCATTTACAATTAAAATTTATAAGTCAAATATAAATTTTGAGAATAATGAAGTTTGTAATGCTTCAATGGAATAAATCTTTATTTTAATGTCCCCCAAAGTTGGTAAAAATTATTTATGTAAAATTATGCAAAAAAAATGTAAGTATAGAAAATACGGAATTTTTATATTAAAAATGGATTTTTGCTACAAATAAAAATTAGTTATAAAAAATATAAAAATACCTTTGCTTAAAAAATTAAAGGAAATAAAACAACGTTAAAAGCACAGTTCAGGAACACTGCAGACACGTGTTTTGGCGTTACAAAGAATTCCTTTTTCAATGCACAAAATGGGAGCTCGTGGATTTAAAGGCATCCGACAAAAGTTGAATTTTTTCGTCGAATGTCTTTACATTCTTTAGCTCACATGTTATGCACTGAAAAAGACGTTCCTTGTAACGGGAAGGGGGGGGGGCAGAAACACGTGTCTGCAGTGTTCCTGCACATTTGTTGTATTGAAAAAAATTATTTATGTTTGGCGGACTAAAACTATAATTGATTGGTATACAGTGAAACCCCTCCTAACGGACACCAATCTTATGCGGACAATTTTTAATTCCCCAATTCCAATGCAAATAACATTATAAAACCCCTATCCTGCGAACACCTTTCTATTGCGGACAAAAAAATTGTCCTGTTATAGTCCGCATTAGAGGGATTTTACTGTAATTTGTTTTAATTCCAACTTGATTAATCATACCTTTTATTTATTTTTAATTTTAAGAATAATTTTGATAAAATTTTTGACACAAACAAAATTGTTTATATAATGCGTAGTTAAACTTCAGCAGGAATTTAGTTTTAAAAACTATTATATGGACAAGGAGGTGTATACTACTATTCCAATAAGTTCAAAATTCTTCATATGTGTGTAAGCGGTTCGTCTTAAAACATAATTGGTACTCGGTAACTCGGTACTCGGCCAAAGTGCTACTCGGTACGTCTCTAATTTTGCTAAGAACACTTATTATTTTATAATTAAGGGGGGGGCAGTTTAGACGGATCAAAATGTCAATTTTTTTCATGTCATAAAATGTTAGTAGAACTGTACAAGAATATGTTGCTGAATTTTCAATTCAAAATTCTGTTTTAGCTATAATGCTATGAGTACTATAAAAACTGTGAAGATTTGAAAAAGTTCACAGCAGTTTTTTTCAATCTTGTTTTCCTCGAAACGATTTTTTTTTCAACTGGTGTGCGTTCTAGCACAAAACGTTACAGACCAATCGTTCTGAAATTTTGTGTGAATATTCTTTATTTAATTACTCTATATGAACCTAATTCTGGGATGAAAAAAAAATTCAAAATATTCTTTAATGCCAAAAAAATGAACAAAAACGGTAGAAAAACGTGAGTTTGTGAATATTCTTCAAATTAACATTTTGGAGAAAAATATTCTCAAATATGCATTAATTAAGCCTCATTAATATCTATATTTACGCATTGAGAATATTGCAGTAAATAGGAATTGATTAGATTACACCTCTTCAGCTTCAGCACAGTTTAAGACAGTTTCGGTCCGTAAAAACCACCTGTCCTGTCCTAAACCAGTTTTGGACAGTCCAAAACGCAACCCGGCTGCTAACATGTTGTTACTTAAAACGTTTTACATTTTATTCATTTAAAAACACTTAATTTTCAATAGCTAGCCCAGCATGATATATCATGCATTTTAAGTACAGTCGGATCCCGCTACAACGCGATCCGACTTACGCGAAATGGCTATAACGCGAGTTTTTCATGAGTATGAATTTTTTTTAGTGCGGACAAAAATGACTCGCCTGCAACATTAAATTTTTTGGAAAAGAGCGGCGGAGTGTTAGAATGGGCTTCGTTGACACTAAATATTGGTTTGGTGAATGGACTTTCATCCCTTTAGCATCACTGAAAGCGGACGTTCACCCTCTGTATTAGTCTAAACAGCGCTTTGCTTTAGTTTATACAAATAACCGCTCCGATTCTTAATTTTTTTTTTCATTTTACATACGAACGTTGATAAAATACATTCTGATCGCACTGCATAAACCTTCTTCATTTTTTAAATTATAAATATAGTTACTATATCTATACTGTTAAGTGCTATAATAATGCTGTAGTGTACATACTGTCAATACCATACTGCTTTATTTTAAGTTTCTCTCCCCCATTAATTATTGATTTTGGGCTAAATTACATAATTTTATGTCAATTAATAACGCTTTTTCTAAAATACAGAAAATATCGGTTCTTTGTAAAAGATACTGCAATATATAGTTAGTAAATGGTCTGAAGCAATATGACGAGTGTTTACAAACGTCTGAAACAATGGGGTATGCTTATAAAAAATTACTAAACATACCTTGTTCCACAATGTGAAATTCCGACTTACGCGAGGTGTCTTGGAACGCATCCCTCGCATAAGTCGGGACTCGACTGTATACGTAAATGGGTTCTTAAGTACATTTTAAAAATATACATTACCTTCATGCATAATTTCATAGTTGGTTTTTATTAATTTCAAAAAACATTAACACAAAGAAATTGTGATAAAAATATTTTGAATTCATTTTGTATAAAATAAAAACTTTTATACTGCAACTGAAAATTGTTCTGAGGAGTGCTCAATCCATCTGCAGATATTTTTACGTATACAGTCAAATCCCGACTTACGCGAGGGATGCGTTCCAAGACTCCTTGCATATGTTGAAACTTTGCGTTGTGGAAAAATATATGCATAGAAATTTTTTAAAGCATACCAAATACTTTTAGGCACTTATAAACACCCCTCAAACTGCTCTAAAGCATTCCTTAACCATTACAGTTTCTTTCATAAAGAACTGAACTTTTATTGTATTTAAAAAATAAAAAAACTGTTATTCAACATGAAATACTAAGGATGCACAAAATAAATGACCAATGGGAATAAAAGATACAATAAAACAACACGGTACGCACTGCATGCAGTAAAACTTAAATGATGCACAAAATAGTACTGTACAGTAGATACAGTAGCAATATTTACGAGTTAAAACATGAGGATACTAGTGATGATTTATGCTCCAAAATCATATCGTTATTCTTATCTAATACATTTTTAAATACGCTTCACCTTTTATTTAAAACGTTTCAATTTCTGGCTACATCTCCTCTACCTGATCTTTTTATTAAGCCACAATGCAAGAGCTTCCATTTTCATAATTTTTACTTTGCTAGACTGCTCTGCAAGCTTCAATATTGAAACTAAGTTCTAAACTTTTACGGAAATCTTTTTGTTTTGACTTTTAATTGTACATATGGAAGATTCGTTCATACTTATTGTCCCGCTACCTTCAACGTTTTGTAATTGTTCAAGCATATCGAGAATTTTGGCCTTTTTAAATTTTTTTATCAGAAACTTTCTTTTTCTTCACATTTTCAGACTTTAGATGAAGGTGACATTAAGGTGCAATTATTACCAAAACACATACAATAGCTGGAAATAAATTATTTCCAATGAACCGTTTATTTTTACTTATTCAACACCAAAATATTTTGAACTAAAACTGAAATATATAATGTCTACAGCAATCGAATTCTTTTCGTTCAATGTCTTCAGAATTTGACATCTAGAAACAATGTCTGTATCTTCCTACTCAGGGAAGATGTAGTATTTGTCTGAGTTGGCTTTTCGTAGAAAATTTACACTGTTGTAATCCTGGTCATTGACTTCTGTCAAGTGATTAACAAATTCTTTTGATGATTTTTTGCCCTTGTATTAGACAAGAGTTCATTTACAAGGTGTTGGTTCTTGCATAAGTAACTCAGACATTTCTTCATCCAAGAGTTGGGTTTCATTCGGTTGCTGCTTCTTAGAAGATGTCCTGGCTCTTGCTTTTGTGAGCAATTCTGGCTTCCTCTTACATAAGTGGCATGCCGACCTTTTTCCAAAATTCCTGGCCCACTCTATGCCAAGAATGCTACAATTGCATTTTTCAGAATTGGTCTTTATGAGATCCTTAGCAACAATTATTGTATATTTCTATCAAATGGGAAACCACACTTTGTAGAGCTGAAGCAATACATCTTTCTTCATTTTCACTTAGCGTTGTATGTTTATTATCCTGTTGTACAGTATCTCTCGAACCTTTTCGACTTTGTGTGTCGGAGACCCATACCCTCGGTGTTTCTCTTCGCATATTATATTTCCTTGCAGGTTGCAGGAATTTCTAAATCACCTTCAACTTCAATTAGTGCAACCTCTAAATCAGAGTCTGAATATTTCTTTTCCCTTTTTCTTACATACACCCCAGGCATTTTCATCGAATAAATAAAAAATTTGAATTAGGAAAGAGTAGGTAGGTAATAGGTTGTAAATATAGATGGCAAGTTTAGCGTTTGAATTATACACATTAATAATACATACTTTATTTTTGTTACGTTTAAAAATCTTTTAAATTTCTTTTTAAGACCGACTTATGGATTTTAAAAGTCAATTTACTCTCATTATGAATTAAAATTCACTAAGCCTAACTATGCCCTATTTCACCCCACCACACGAAAATAGCAACAAAAGAAGAAAGAATTGATACTTTTCCTACCTGTTTTTTGCAACTTGTAGATGAAAGTCTGTTCTAACTGATAACAATTGAGAATTTCAAGAGAAAAAAAATGTATAGCAAGATTTTAAGAAGTTTGTCAGGCTTCCTAAAATTTCACATGTGACTTGAGAAACAAAATGTCAGTGTAGTGCTCCCAGCAATTTACACAGAAACTTTTTAAAAATCAGAATTGTAGCCAAAAAGCCCCTCATAACATGTGTAAAGTTTGAGAAAAATTGAACTAGACCAAAAATTTTTATTAATAAAAATACACAGCATAACCCATTTCACCCCATGACCCATTTCACCCCACCTGACCCTACATAAATTTGATTATTTTTAATAATAAATGAACAATATTACTATGATCAATAATTTTTTACATTGAAAATACTGTAAAAATAAATATCGAAAACATCATGATATTTTCTCAAAATAAATATTCGATATATATCAACTGATACATATACAGTTGGCTCTCTGTTTAATGACTTTCAAGGGATCACAAAATATCCTCCTTAAATAGAATGCTTTTAACACTACAGTGGATCATTTGGGACCGTGAAAAGCCGTCGTTAAATAGAGCGTTGTCAAACAGAGAGCTAACTGAATATATATATATATATATAAAATTAAAGCAAACAGAATTTCAAATATTAAACAAATTATAAATAATTCTTTTTATCATCATTAATTATTTATAATTTGTTTAATATTTGAATTTCTGTTTGCTTAATTTTATATTTACTTGGCTTTTTAGTTTTGCTGCGTTGTGCATCTATGGGCTCTTGGTGTGGTCTTTTCAATATTTTTCACTTTTATTATTATTATTATATATATATATGGGTGAACCCTGATTCTCAATATCTGGACTTTGCATAAGAATTTGCATTCAAGTTTCTGCTTATACCAAAGTTTTTAAATGGTCCTAAATTATTATAAATGCTTAATAATTGTTTTCTTTTTTTTTTTGTTAATGTCCATTTTGTTTATACTCACCTCCACAAATGTAGATCATGGGTGTCTTCTGAGCTGCTTGCTCTTTGGGATTTTCCATAACTTTAGATCTGTTCAACAAATTTCTAGATTATCGGAAACTTTTCTCAGGTACAGGACACTGAAAAAGAAAGTCACATATAAATACAGATGAACATGGTTAATACAAAATTTTAAAAATCCACGAAATTGTTCGTATTCGCCGTTATTCATTACAACCGCAAATGATTAATACGGTAAAAAAGGGAATAAATGCTTACATATTAAAAATTTTACTACTCATACACACATATTATAATCTAACTGTTATACTTTAAAAAAATCACTTATTTCTTAAAGTTGAATGTGTTTGGAAAATATTGAAAAGGAAGCTGATAATCGACAATCACGGAAAAGGTTGTAATCCACAATGGAAGATGAAGTTTTATCTCCGAGTAAATTAAAATGTGAACAGGTAAACAAATCAACAGGCTATATTTTCTATGCAAAATATTTAATGTTTTCATTTCGATGCACAATGGGATTTTTACTAGCAAACAAAATGATGAATAATTTCTGAAAAGGAAAATGACAGTATTCAACAATGAACATTTTAAATAAAGAGGTCAGAAATTTTTGTTCGTTTTAGCCGATATTTTCAATTTAATGTACGTATTATACGTGGAGGGGCATTCCACGGTATTTTTGACATTTATGTAAAGTCCGTAACGTGACCTTTTTTGCCATAACTTTTTAATTTACTGTTTGATTACCATATTATTTTGTTTTGATCTTTTCCTACCAACACAGCAGCTCAAATTAAAATAATTTGCAAACCAAACGGTAAATTAAAAAGTTATGGCAAAAAAAGTCACGTTACGGACTCTACATAATGTCAAAAATACCTTGGAATGCCCCGTGAAATTTTTAATGTAATTAGACAGAGAACCGAGCTTAACGAACAAAATGTTCTTTTTAGCCGTGATTTCGTATTAAACGTGATCACATTAAGAGGGTTCAACTGTATGGACGAAATATTTCTCAAGAAGTCAATCGTCAAAAAGCATCAAGTTTATTCATTTGTTTGGTACATAAGAAATAATGAAAGAGTACATACCAACGTCAGGGTTTGTACTCAATTTCAGAAATTAAATGAAGCACTCGAGAAGTAACTTTGCCTTAACTGTTGGTAATCATGGAAACAAAAAATCTGAAACTTCACCATTCTTGGGTTTCGTCGTCTTTTTTACTTTTCTTCAGAAAATGCTAAATTTTCCAGCTTTTTTTACCCCAAGACAATTGTTGTGCTTTGGCCATATACTTACGCTACAATATGCTGCAAGTACCCCATATTTTCCTTAAAAAAAGACAAAAAAAACCCAGATTTCTTTTAAAAAACCCAGCTTTAGTTGGGTTTTATTTAAGAAAACCCAAAAAACCCTGGGTCCATGGGCTTTTTTTTCAAACCCAGGGCTACCTGGGTTTTTGCCAACCCTGTGTCTTAGTCATCTAATAATATTTTCACCCCTTCATCACCCTCACACCTTCGCCCTTGTGACAAAGTTAAATTGTCGATCAAAGTATGTATTTTAAGTTACCGTCATAGAGGAAGACTATGTAGTCTTCAACAAAAAAAAGGAGTTTTGAAGGAGTTCAAACCAAAATGAAGGAGTTAGGAGGGCCCTTCAAAAAAAATTCCCAATTGAAGAAGTATTGGAGGAGTTTTGAAGGAGCGTACGATCCCTGAACATGAATTAGTCTATGGTGGTCAAAGAGAAGAAATAAGTCAAGTCATTTAATGAAAAAGAATCTTATATCTAATAGTCAAAGAGCCCATGAGTGCCTAACCTGCGTTCCAGCATAAAGGCCCAAAATCTTTCTGCGTAAGGACATCACAGCTGGCAAGAAAGGTTGGCTATTACAGTAAAACCTTGTTAAGTCGTCACTCAAGGGACCAAAAATTTTTGACCACTTATGCGGAGTGACTACTTATGTGGAGTGGGAAATTAAGGAAGGAAAAAAAAAGCCTTACAAATATTCATGAATAGTAGTAGAACTCTGAGAAAAACAATACCTTATCTAATCCATTTCTACAAATTAGTGGAAATTTTGAAAAGGGGGGGGGGGATACTAATGATAGTTATTTTTTTATTTTCTCTTATTTATACATTACTTAATAACAACAACTGATTTTAATGTAGTTACGGTACATGAATGCAATCCTTCAATGTTGACTCATGAAGTTGTTGCTTACGGAAAAGAACGATCTCTTCTAACATACATCAAGCTTTAAATCCAATGTTGTAGTTCCTTGAACGGATGTTAAATACTGACTAACTTTCTCCAAGTATTAGATTTTGTCTGTCTTGCTGGAAAGAGTTTGATTCATAGTCTCGGCACTCGGCAGAGTCACGGTAAGAAGTATGCCGAGGATCGAGATTTCAAGGAAAAATGAGTATCAAACAGCCTTTCAACTAAGTCAGACACTATTCTCTAAGATCCGATAAGGAAAAGGAATTTTAAAAAACAACTTTTGAGTGACTAGTTAACTGGGTAAAATTAAATTTGGTGACCAGAAGAGGAGGGTCATTTTACATTACTGTGAATGAGACCTTGTCGGGACCAATGAAAAACGACCACTTAACCGGTCGACTACTTAATGAGGTTTCACTGTATTTAAGCTTTGGCAGGATACAGGTAGTAGCAAAAGGTGCTTAAAAATTACTGCAAAAAACAATTCATTCCAGGTCACGTGACCTGGTCCCCATCCAATCCTCTCCGATTTAGATTACATTTTAGATAGGTGCAGATCTGTCTCGGAAACTGACTTATAAAAAGTTATGCAGAAAAATTTGGGGCCTCTATACTATGACATAGGTCTGGTACTCATGAGCTCTTGTTCTATAAAATAAATAAATGCCGTTATTACAGCCAGAACACGAAGTAAGTAGGCAACAATAGGGAAGTTTTTGATTTTTCAATTTTATTTTTATATGATAGAGTAACACGTATGAACATCACAGGTGAAAAAAATTTTGAGATACGATAAGTAGTTTTCTTTAAATTAATTTTTAAAGTTCAAGCGATTGTGACGTCAAATGGCATAGGAAGTGACGTCGTGCGCTCTTCCGATAGGGGAGAAGCCGAAGGTCACGCATTGGACTTCGAAGACAAAACGTAAAAGGCTTATCTCCTCGTGTTTCTGGAACATTAAACCTCTCATCCTCTTGGAAATGTTCGAATATCCTCATTGATGTTACATGAGGAAGATTATTTAGATTGTGCTTTAACGAATCCGGCCTCCATAGTGTGTTCAAAAGGATTATTGAATTTCTAAAAAATAAAAATATCAGCGCAATCAAAATGTCCGTAGCGAAAACAAGGGATCTTCGGCAGAAGGCTGCTCATTAGTGCTCTGTGACGTAAGCTCGTGACTTTTCAGAAGAGCGCACTTTTGCGCGTGGATTTTTAAAAATTCATTAAATCAATCATGGTGTTTTAAAATTCCGCGATGGTGGATTTTTTAGTTTTGAGGGTCAATTAACAATATCCAATAGTCAAAATAGGAACATTTAATAGGTTGCAACTTCCCTACTATTCTTTTTCACCCACCTAATTGACTGGCCCACAGAGGAATTTAACAGAATATTATAAACACAATAATAAACTCAATTATTCGACATATTTTGTCGCAAACACTCAATACTTTGACTGTAGAAAACAACAGATGTAAAACTACTCTAAATTCCCCCTCTTCTCTAACAACAGCATAAGGATCATTTCACAGTATTTTGGACAAATGCAGAGTTCGTAACATGACACTTTTGCCATAATATTTAATTTACTGTTGGATTAGCACATTATTTTATTTTGAGTATATCGTACCAACACAAAGACTCAAAATAAAACAGTGTGCTAATCAAATATTAAATTAAATAGTAATTTCAAAACAGGTGGGTCATTTCATGGTATCTTTGACATTTATGTAGAGTACATGTGACCTTTTTTTTGCCATAGCTTCTTAATTTACTGTTTGATTTGTAAATTATTTTGAGTTTGTGTGTTGGTAGGAAAAGCTCAAAATAAAACAATAAGCTAAATCAAACAGTAAATTAAAAAATTATGACAAAAAAGGTCATGTTACAGACTCTACATAAATGTCTAAATTACCGTGAAATGACCCAAGTGTCATTTTACGGATTCTACATTTGTCCAAAATATTGTTAAATGACCCATACGCAGAGAATAAACTCTTGAATTCACTAGCATGTAAGTGACTTTTAGCAAATGTCACCGCTCTAGAAAACAGAAGTAACAATTCATAAGAAACAATAAACGTTTTACAAGGTATTACAGTGAAACCTGTGTAAGTTGACCACTTGCGGTGCAGTACTTTGGTGGTCAACTTAGACAGGTGGTCAACTTATAAAGGGGGTAATGATTTTTTTTTGTAATTCTTGCATCATGACACCTTTTGTAATTCTTGCAAATTGACACCTACTCTTTCTGTTCAACTCACTTTCATTGTTTAGCATTACTTTGAAACAATAATTTAAGATGTTATTCAAATATTTTTAGAGATTATTTTCCCAGAATGACGTACAATGTGTCGTGCAAATTTAAAATTTCAGTAAATTGATAAAAAAAAAAGCCTTATTGTTTATGAAAAGTTACTCATTTTATATTAATAGTTCCTAAAAATTTATAGCGAATCAAAAATTACAAATTTTTCGCTTAACAACAGAAGAAAAACAAGTTTGGAGAATAAAAGGGTTCATAATAGTTTTCCCATGTGGTTAAACTCAAAAGGAGGTTTAGTTATGCTGCTGTTTCATTTAGTTGGTAAAATGCTGGTCTGGCATCAGAAATATTCTTGGAAAGCTTAAAAATAATAATAATAATAAAAAAATAATTTGCTAAATAAAATTTTAAAAAATAAACCAAGTGGTCAACTTACAAAGGGTTTTTTACAATTACTCCAATCCAAACTTGGTGTTCATTAGTGGTCAAGATAGACAGGTGGTCAAGATAGAGAGGTGGTCAAGTTACAGAGGTTTTCCTTCATTATATAAGATAGGACTAATTCCGTTCCTGACAAAAGCGGTCAACATAGACAGGTGGTCAACTTACAAAGGTGGTCAACTTTACAGGTTTTATTGTACAACATAACTTTCGAGAAGGAAACTACGTACATTAATAAACAAGCTCTTTCCGATTATTTTGCTAATACGATTTTTAATAGAGACGTACCGAGTACTCAGTAACCACTCGGTAATCGGCTTGCTTGGCCAATTTACCGAGTACTCGGTACTCGATCAAATTTTGATCAGATGCTCGGCCAGTACCGAGTGGTTGTAAAAAATGGAATATTGTTCAAGACAGATTTTACAATTAATACAAAAGTGCAAGCATATAATATACTGCAATCATTTGCAAGTCAAATTTAAATTTTGAGAATATTTGCTATGCTTCAATGGAGAAAATATTTATTTTAATGTCATCAAAGTCAACAAAACTTACTTTTTAAAAATATGACAAAAAGGTAAGTATAGAAAATATGAATTTTTTATATTTTTAAATGTATTTTTACTCCAAACAAAAATTATTTATAAGAAATATAAAAATACCTTTGCTTAAAAAATAAAAGCAAATAACACAGCATTAAAAGTACAAATGTGCAGGAATGCTGCAGACACACGTTTCGGAGTAACAAGGAATGCCTTTTTTAATGCACAAAATGTGAGCATATAAATTTGAAGAAATTTGACAAAAGTCTGATATTTTGGTGGGATGTCTTTACATTCATTAGCTTACACTTTATATACTGAAAAAGACGTTCCTTGCAACGCATAAGCATATGTCTGCAGTGTTTCTAAACATTTGTGCTTTTAAATATTTTATTTGCTTTAAAAAATTATTTATGTTTGGCGAACTAGAACTATAATAGATTGATGTAATTTGTTTTAATTCCAACATGATTAATCATAGCTTTTACTTATTTGCTTACTTTTAATTTTAAAAATAACTGTTTGTAAATTTTTTGACACAAGCAAAATCTTTTAAATAATGCATAATTTAATTTCAGATGGAATTTTGTTTTAAAAACTATTACGCAGACATGGAGGTCTATATTACTATTCCAATTAGTTCAGAATTCATCAGGTGTTTGTCGGTGGTTCCTCTCAAAATATAATTGCTACTCAGCACTCAGTACTCGGCCGAGTACTCAGTACTTGGCCACCAAAGTCAGGGGCCAATCCAGGATTTTTTTCTCGCTACCTATTTTTGTGAAAGTATTGCATCATTCTATTTTTGTGAAAGTTTTTTTTTATCAGCATTTTTTTTTTTTTTTTTGTGAACTTTTAGAGGCATCCTAATTTTTGTAAAAGAGAAGTAGAACAAGTGAAATTTTAGTTTGAAAAGTGTAAATGTCATCTAGTATTATTTTTATGACAGGTTTTTTTTTTTGGGGGGGGGGGGGGGGGGAGCTAAAAACCAAAAAATACCAAAAAGTACCAAAAATACCATCGTAATTTCAGCTTAATATGCTATATACTGTGTACAGCATTGGAAATTATAAGAAAAACGGTTCCTCAAAGCATGTTAAAAGATTGCGATAATATTGCATAAATACGCTTTGGCGAGAAACAGGTAAAAATTAGTTAAAATACCACAAAAAGGTTGCTATTTAAGCAATTGTTCATATAAACCTGCTTAGAATTTTATTTTATGATTAAATTTTGTTTTAAACAGAGAAACAAATTTTATATCTTAAAATGCGCATTTTTGTGAAAATTTCGATTATTTTGTGAAGCTACCTGATTTTATTACTTGATTTTTGTGAAAGTACCGATTTCAAAACAAGATTTTTGTGAAGGTACCGAAAAACGGTAGCAAAAATCAGCCTATATTGGGCCCTGAAAGTGCTACTCGGTACGTCTCTAATTTTTAATATTAAATTCTTCAATGGTTCATGAACAGAACATGACCAACATAATTATAGAAAAGCCACAGGAAGGCTAAAAAAACTCATGTTTGAATTGAAAGTAAAGTAAGCACAACTATGTTCGCTAAATGGAAAACTTTGTCCAACAAGAGAACGCTTGCACAATCGTGAGAAATCTGAAGATTTTTCAGAGTAGTAACAAAATTACTCCGACAACATTCAGCAGTTTAATTCTCCTGAAATTTAATCTATAATTAGAGTGAATATAAGGAAAAAATAATCAAACTTACTGCACATTTCTCATTCCTTAAAACTTTTGTTTTGAAGTGTGAGCGATTTGGATACGAAAAGTTGATGCCAGATTTATGTTTTTTTTTTAATTTTTACGACAACCTATTTAATAGGGGTTTGAAAACCTTGAAATTATGCAATTCATTTTTTAATAAACAAAACCTAATTCTTCACAAGCGATAGTATTTATTTTCTTAGATTACATAAATTTAAATAATATTTTTAAAAAAATGTTATAAATGACTTCTACTGCTCCTTGCAATGATGTCTGCTGCTTCCCAGGGTAAGCATGTGCGGAAATCCAAGCCGAATAAAAAGTATACTTGTGTGACCTGTGACACGACATTGCCTGATGTTAAAATAGAACCAGATACATCGGATTCTACCAATAAAGAAATCGCAGAGTCATCCAGAACTAAAAGCAGTTCGAATAAACTGGACGGTGCCTTTTGCGAAACTGCTGTCCATTTAACTCGGGAGGGTTCATCCGATAGTTCTTCGAGTTACATGAAAAATGCGATTCTAGAAGAAGTTCTGAATGAAAAGAAAGCTGCTCTGCTGCAATCGCCAGATGTTGTGAAACTTTTCAGTGTTATTCAACAGAATCGTCAGGCGAAGAAATAATTTTCTTACCTTTGTCGCAATTTTGCAGCACAACCTTAGCGTCGTTAATTTTTGAACCGAAACTAAAATTACGGTGAGCATTAGTTTTCTTAACGAAGTGGAACATTGTTCCTGGAGGGGGGGGGGAGGACAGTGCCACCTTAGCAACAAGTTATCCTTAAAAGTTAATAAGCAATGAGTACATCTAAATATTTATCACTAGAAACTCCTTTAATATTTTTTTTTAATCGTAGATGATCATGATATGTCTGTTGCTCTTTTGAATTTAGTTGATTGTAAAATGTTTCAAATGAATTGATGACCATTTTTTGAAACAAAATTTCCAAAAAATGAGCTATGTCTCTAAATTTTCAAGCTAGCATGAAAATTGTGGTCCTGCACAATTCTGTTGTCAGGGGTGCTAACCAGAGAGGGGGGGAGGTGTCATGGAGCAGACTGCAGCATTGAAATTTTTAGTGGGGGGAGGGTTCTCTTGGGGGCTATGCTATCCTTGCACTTTGGGGGGTAGGCACCCCTGCTGTTCATGTTGGTTTTCTTTTTAGCACAAAGGTATAATGCAGCTCTGATTAGTTGAGCTGTGACCTTGACTGTGTTTACCTGTTTCATTAGGGGAGTTTAGTGAAAAATAGAAGTGTTATCACTAAAAACATCCCCGCAAAAAATGATCTTGCTAGGTGAATTAAATTATTTTCACGACAGGCATAAAAAGGTATTCAACAATATTTAAAAAAATACTTTAATTACAGTATAAGTATTTTGACTTAACAATTCAAGCAACCTTAAAATTAAAACATGGATAACTGACAAATCGCGTCTAACAGGTCCGTCTGAACAACAAAAATGTGTAAACAACATAAAAGAAATAAACAGAATATTTCTATTGCTGTATTTTTTACTTATCGAATCTCAAATTTAACTTGTGTTTTATCATCATTATTAAATAATAATTTTGAGTAAGAGTGGCTGAAAAATTAATTACGATCACACATGTACCCGTAACAGAATATTTAATCAACTAGTTATGGGCACAATAGCTTGAAAGGATCTTAAATATTTTAATTGATGGCAAAGTTATACCTATATGATAGAAAAAAAGCTAAGGTACGTACCAATAGAACTGCGATCTGATGAGAAAAAAAAATGTTCGCAAACCGTTAAAAACTAGCGAAAAAAAAATGAACGGCTGAAGTTTTTTTTTCCCTTCCTTTTTTACAAAGTAATAATAATAATAAATGAATAATTAAATGTATAAATAACACTCTATTAAATAATTGTTACACAAATATTTAAATGTTAGGGCAAGAAGTAACTACGGTAAAAAAATGGACATAAGTAAAAAAAAAAACTGCTGAGAAATCATGGAAAATTATGAAAATTAATCTCAAAACTGACTTAAAAGATTAAGTATTGGACAATATTATCATTAGGTATTATGGAGTGCTTTTTTTTTATTTTTTGCGTGGACAACCAAAAAATCTGAGGACCAGCCTTTTTTTTGGTGTGTCAGACAACTGGACTGCTCTACTATTCGAAAAGAAAGTCCTTACACAGAAATTTTAAAAATAAGCATCTGTAACCCCAAAAACAAACAAATAACAAAAAAAATTAAGTATGCGTTGTAAAACAAACGCACGAAATCTCATGAAACCGGCTGTTGAAGAGGAAAAAATTAAGACAAAAAAAAAAAAAAAAAACAGAAGCGGAACGTTATGATAACAGGGTTGCCACGCCACAGGGAAACCTGAAGAAACAGGGAAAACACAGGGAGTTCAAAAATCAAAAAAAAAAAAAAAAACCGGAAAATCCAGGGAATTTCGAAAATTTTCTCAAAAACCTGGTAAATACAGGGAATTTTTTTTCCTTCTTAAATTAAAGTTACAAAAATCAATTCCCAAATATATAAACTACCAAAAATTAAATAAATAGTAATAATTATAATGAGAATATTAATAAAGTTCAGAAATGAAGTAAAATAAAAAATGGTAATTTTGCTTGAAAGTTTTTTTTTTAAAGTAAATATTAAAATATTTATCATAAAAATAGAATCTTGAATTTCATGATAATTTAGAGTGTATGAAATGAGTCGTCAATAATCATTGTTCTGGGCCACTTATACACTTTTAGGTCCATGGCTAAGAGAAGGTTTTTTTTTGAATAAAAAGTTGAATATATTCAGCCACCATGCTATTATTTCAGTTATTATGAATTCTTATTTATTTTCCCTTATTTATTTAGAAATTTGTGTTTCGTTTTTTTACCCTGTGGTGAAATTATCAAGATATTAATGTTCTTTTCCAAATAATCAGTGCTCGCTCGTTTGTAATGTTTTATTTTCATACAGGGAAAACACAGGGAATTTTTTTTCCAAAATTGAGTGACAACCCTGGATAATAAAAGGTTTTCCCTAACACATGGGCAGGGGGCAGCCGATTCTCTGCCCTTTTACATATTTTTCTGCTGAGCGACGTTGCTAGATTCTTCCCCGCTGTATTGTATTAGCTGGTATTAGACAACTACGATTTCGGGCTCGGCAAAATTTGCCCACCCTTGAGTTGCAATGAAATCCTTCGGGTGTTATCACCCGCCGTTTTTCGTTTTTGATTCAGTCGTTGCGATTGGCTAAGGGCAGAGGCGTGGCTCTTAGTTTCGGGGGCAGCTTCGAGCGAGCCCGTAGCTCTCAAAGCTGTGTGCAGGGCTAAAATTAATGGGATTTAAAAACTTTCTGGTTATGTTTAGAGATATGCGGGGAGGGGGGGGGGGGCTAGATGTTTGAAATCTGTTGTTTGCCTTACGTTTTGCTTTTTTAAACTGAAACACAAAACGATATTTTTGTTAATAATGTATTTTATTAATTACAATTTTTTTTGGGTGGGCCGGGCCCACCCTGCCCATAGCTAGGAGCTGCCCCTTCTACACACATGCATACACCTATACACAAACACATACACACACACCTACACACTCACATACACACAATTACCCACACACTCATGCCTGCACACAGACACAAACACACATGCCTACACACACATACACATACCCCCTACACACAAAGACGCATACCCCTACACACAAATACACATACCCCCACACAGAAACATGCACGCCTACATACACACATACCCCCACACACAAACACGCACGCACAACTACCCACACACTCATGTCTGCACACAGACACAAGCACACATGCCTACACACACGTACACATACCCCCTACACACAAAGACGCATACCCCTACACACAAATACACATACCCCCACACACAAACACGCATGCACAACTACCCACACACTCATGTCTGCACACAGACACAAACACACATGCCTACACACAAGTACACATACCCCCTACACACAAAGACGCATACCCCTACACACAAATACACATACCCCCACACACAAACACGCACGCCTACATATACACATACACACATACCCCCACACACAAACACGCATGCACAACTACCCACACACTCATGTCTGCACACAGACACAAACACACATGCCTACACACACGTACACAAACACACATGCCTACACACAAGTACACATACCCCTACACACAAAGACGCATACCCCTACACACAAATACACATACCCCCACACACAAACGCGCATGCACAACTACCCACACACTCATGTCTGCACACAGACACAAACACACATGCCTACACACAAAGAGGCATACCCCTACACACAAATACACATACTCCCTACACACAAATACACATACCCCACACACAAACACGCACACACAACTACACACACACTCATGTCTGCACACAGACACAAACACACATGCCTACACACACATACACATACCCCCTACACGCAAAGACCCATACCCCTACACACAAATACACATACTCCCTACACACAAACACACATACCCCCTACACACAAACACACATACCCCCTACACACAAACACACATATCCCCTACACACAAACACACATACCCCCTACACACAAACACACATAGCCCCACACACAAACATGCACGTCTACATATACACATACACACCCCGACACACAAACACGCACGCCTACATATACACACACACATACACACACTCCTGACTGCGAAAAACATAATTTGAATTCAAGATGTCAAAATTGAAATTATTTTTTTTTTCAATTTTTATTAATGTGTCCAGCAACTTAAGATTATGTGTGTCACCAATATTGATCATTTATTTCTAGTGTTGTAACAGCAATGGCGAGCAGGCAGTTGAAGCCGGTGGAGGGATCCATCATCACTCGTCTAGATGCCGTGAAATTCAATCACATCGTCATCAGCAATTGGAAACCGCAACATGAAGTGTAAGCATCTTTTTTTTTTTTCTTCCTCAAAACCAGGATTCAAAACAGGGCTAGAAAAATCTTTAAAATTTTACATGCCCTGCTGGGCATGTTTGTGTAAAAAATGCATGCCCAAATAAAATTTTTACATGCCCAGTTTTTTTTATTGTACCGTATTTTCCTACGTATTATCCGCGGGTGGCCTATAATCCACAGGTCCTAAAACCGGCCTGAGGAAAAAAAAGTTTCGCATAATCCGCGGATAATACGATGTTAAAAGATCAAGTTTGAATTTAACATACAATTTGAGCAACTAAACTAAAAACGTGAAAAAGTAATTACTTTGAAGACATAATCAAAATTAATATGAAATATAATCTTTAATACAATTTCTTCTTCAATTCTTGATTATAGTACGCTAATTGCTTGAAAAACAAAGAGTCAAGGCAAAGGAATCAAACGGTCTAATCTTGTGCAAATGGCAACCTATTTCACTGTAATCTTGCTTAATTTACATGACCTGAATTGCCAAGAGGAACATTCAAGCAACGTAAAATAACCAAAATACAGACAGGCAGCAAGAAGAACGTGCATGCTTCGTAAAATAAACAACATTCAGTCGGTGTGTGTTCTCGATCGGTGAATCCTACTGTAAAAATATTGAGGTTCAATGCGTTGGTGTTAAGTGAAAAAAAAAATCACAGATAATCTGTGGCTGCGTATAATCCGCACCTCATAACTTTTGCCTTTTTTAGCAGATAATCCGTGGATTGTACGCAGGAAAATACGGTATGTTAATAAAAGCATGTAAATTAGTGGTATAGCATAAATATAAATTAGACAAAAAAATTATTTAACAGCTTTATATCTGAATCAAGAATTATACATTTTAATATATAAGTTTAAAAAAATTAGTTTAAATAAATAGTGCATAATAAGTCGTTGTTAAAATTTACAAAATTTAAATTATATTAGCAATATTACTGTAATATGCATGTCCATCAAAATGTCTCGTTCCTTTGGTGTTAAATAAATAGGGTTTGATAGCCGCGGATGGTTCAAAATTCTCTAATGGAATCCTTTCCAAAATTTTAAAAGTATTTTTTTCTGAAAGTGCATGCTTAAAAACAGGATCTGACCATTTAAAAAATAATTTGACTAATTTTAATATTTTTAAAGAATTACTTTAACCGGTGCACTTTCATTGCTTACGCTTCTGTCGATGACATCACAAATGATAAAATGCCTTTCACTGTTGCCATTCAGAAGAGCACAATATTTAATTCGCATCTTTACTCACCTGTATTGGCAACGATAGAGTTGGTAGCAAGTGTAGAGGGCAATTTTTAATTCGCTTCTTGATTATCATAATGTGGAAACGGGGTGTAAGATGTCCCAAAGGAAAACATTTGTCACCTCATAAAGACCACGCCTTGTTTGAGAAATCGGACAGTTTAAAAAAATTAATTAAAAAATAACTGTTGGGAAAATGAAAGTATTTTCTGGGTCCAAATTATTGTTATTTTTTGCTTATTCTATCAATTTTTGTGACTAAAATACTTATACAGAAGTTTGGTAAGACCTCATTTGGAGTATGCTGTTCAGTTTTGGTCTCTTTATCTTAAGAAAGACATTAATGCATTGGAAAGGGTTCAAAGGCGAGCTACAAGGCTAATTAATGGACTTTCTCACTTAGATTACGATTCCAGGCTTAGAAGGCTAAAAATGTACTGTCTCGAGCAAAGAAGAGACCGAGGGGACGTGATTCAGCTGTTTAAATTTATTAAAATGAAAGATGTTACGGGGCTGAAGTTTAGCACTGAAAACAGGACGAGGGGTCATTGCGTTTAGCATTTTAAATCTCAGGCTAACATGGATATTAGGAAAAATTATTATTTTAGCAGCGTAGTGGAACCTTGGAACAGCTTACCGGAAGAGGTGGTCATGAGCAAGGGAGTAGATAGTTTTAAGAGGGCCATTGATCTTCATTGGGGATTGTAAATGGACTAGGACCAGTCTAGCTGGGCCCAGAGCCTGTTGCTGGTCGTCACTTTTGTATTTGTATTTATAAAAGTAGTACTTTTGACTGAAGGAAACAACCCCATTCCAGTGTGACTCGACTGAAGGCGGACTGCTCTTTGATTTTGCCAACAATTCCCAATGATTTTGTGTATGTCCAAATGTGATTTTATAGGTACCGCTTGAAACTAGTTTTGAGTTGTGGTAAGGATGCGGTAATTTTATTAAGAAGCGAAATAATAATGTTTTTGGAAGAAATATTCGATTAAAAAATTACGTGCCCAGCCGTGCACGTAAGGGTAAAAGATTTATGCCCGATTGGAATTTTTACATGCCCCGGGCATGTCGGGCAGTATAATTTTCGAACCCTGATTCAAAAATATATTTTCAAATACAGTCCAACCTCCATATATTGAACTTCCACATATCAAAATTTTCTATATATTGAAATCCCAGCACATTTCTATGTTCATTATATAGAAAAATTGTTTCTATATATCGAAAAAATCTCTATACAGTAGAAGACCGTTATAACGCCGACCTGTATAACGCAATTCTCTATAAACCGCACTACTTTTCAGAAGTAAACAAAAGGTTTTGAAGTTTAAAAAATCCCTCCGTTTTGCTTTGCAAAAATAAAAATTGATAGGCAAATTAAATTTTAAAAGTTTTTCAACTTTCCATCTTATTTCAAAGCTTTTAAATTGAAAATGAGTACTCATAGTAAACAGAAAATACCAGATGGCTCTTGAAAATGCAGCTGTTATGCAAACCATGAAGCTAGCAGAAGTGCAGGATTTTGATTGTGAAACATTTGTAAATAACTAATTGTAATATTAGTGCTTTAATATTCATTGCAGATAAAACTCATTCTGAAGTGCTAATATATAGATATATTCTGAATATTAGTTTCAAAATTTGTGAAATGATCTATATAACGCAAAAGCTTTAGTCCCAAGGTGTGCGTTATAACGGTCTTCTACTGTATATAGAAAATTTCGATATGTGGAAGTTCGATATATGGAGGCTCAACTGTATATCAAAATATCTGATATTTTCGAACCCTGGGCAATGCTCATGTCACTGTGAGCTTGAAACGCCTTTTATCAGTCTGACATTAACATTTGAATGTCTGAAAATGTTGCGAAGTGAATTTGATGGATTTCCATTCCCCAGGTGGCCATTCTCCTTCGGCGACAACATCCTCTCCTTGGTGAGCTGCCTGGGAGCCTACCACACCACCTACTACCTACGCAAGGTGCTCAACGTGCGCCCCTACGCTCGTCTCACCTGCTATTCGCCAGTCATGGGAATGGCGGGAATCGCCAGCTTCCTCTTCCAATCGGAACACATCACGGCAAAGGTCCTGGAGAGGGGGGAATGCTCCCTCTGTGTGGCGCTACGATCAGCGGCTGGACAGGTGTGGTTGCTTTTTTAACACGCTTTTATTAGCTTCACCCATAGACTAATAATAAGAGTAGACCGAGCTTCCCCAGACTTGCTGATGAAAAAATTGGTTCGTGGATACATCATGTGACTGGTGGAAGGCTCGGCGAAAACTTTGGCGGCATGGTTGCCAGCTGGCAGGATTATCTCTAGTTTGGCACTCGACATGTATTTTAAGACGTAATGTGCTTTGATTATAATTATTTTCCCAGGTGCAGAGATGATTGAACTGTTTTTCTTTTAGTTATGCATTATTTTGACATTAGTAATTAGTTTTTGATCACAGTTTTCAGTCACTTTTATTTCATTCGGAACTGCTACGTCAGCGTTGGCGTGAACGTAATGGCGTAAACGTTTTGCGTTAACGCAAAAATGTACTAATCGGTAATTGTAGGTAAAAATCTTACCATTTGCCCATTCTTTTTGGGCGCTTGCATCTTTAATTGCTCAGAGAGTTATTAAAATTGAATAAAGAAAATGCACAATACTATCTAAACGAAAAACTCACTATATTAACAAAATATTTACAACTTAGAATAACAAATTTACAAATTGGACTCTATAAAAGACCATTCTTCCGTGTTTCATCAATTCTATTTATTTTATTTCGCGCTGGCGTTGATCGTCTGCTTCGATCAACGCCCGCTGTTGCTAGGATATCCACCAGTCACATGGTTTGGTTTATGAGCAACAAAAGGGTTGCCATAGCTCGGTCTACTCTTATTATTAGTCTATGGCTTCACCTGTATGTATGTATGTTAGGGTGCGTCTTATTTTTAAAGGTGTTATTTTTTCACGAGGCACCCTCTCATTTTGTTCCTTTGGATGAAAAAAAAATTCTCATATCTGAAAAATAAAAATTGAATAATATTTAGAAGGTGCTACCACTGCTGCATAATTTGCCAATTCTCTCTCTTTTTATTTATTTTTTTAATTTATTTATTTAGTCTGGATAACAAGTAGCAATCAGTGAAAAGTTTGTATTGTCACAAAGAGAAAAATTACAACATTGCTGAATGTAAAAGCCCGAAAGTGTAAACCTGTGATATAAATGGCGTTACCGAACTTTCGGTTGTTTTTTTGACATTATTACATAAAATGACAACCATGAAATGCTTATTATTTTCTTGTATATATTAGAAATAGGTATTTGTGTTATGTTAAACCCTACCAACCTAATTTCATGTTGATTAAAAATGTAACAAGATATATTGGGGAGATGATTTTTACACCATTTTGTTCACAATGAATTTAATTTTAATCACTGGTAGCACCCCCTAAATTATGATCAAATTCTATGAAACTTTTATGTGTGTATTTTTTCATCAAAAGGAAACAATTAAAGGGGTGCCCTATAAAAAATTCAAAATTTTTTCAAAAAGTGCATTATAAGACACACCCTAATTTGTATGTATGTATCTTGTAAACGGAATCATGCGGCTCAAATTTCACCCACTTCCTGCGATCCGATTCTTTTGAAATTTGGCATGCGACCTCAGACCCGATGACAGTGCAATATTCTATAATCAAATTTATTAATTAACTCTTTTAATGGTTACTTTCCTCCAATTTTAATCAATATTTTGGCATAAATCCAACAATGTGAGAAAGGAAAATTAAAAAAAAAATACATTAAAAAATGCTCGCAAAAATTATTTAAAAATATCTACAAAAACCTTTCATTTTTCTGCATCAGACAAAATTTGTTCCAATGTTCCAAGGTGATTAGAACATGAAATATAATTGTTTTTAACTCATTCCATGCCAAAATTTAGGTGAGCCTTCCATTGGAAATGCATTGCTGATCAGACCATTGTTGAACAAAACTTTTATTCAAATGCATCTCAAATTTTCAAAGTAATATAAATATGATTTCCGCAAACATACATTGATGACTCACAGTAGCTTCCCATCGGGGTGCCCTTGTCTTGACATTAAGATATTACCTCGCACTCGTTTTATAAATAATTTCGTCGCCTGATAATTCTCCAACATAAGACTAAGAAGCAGAAAAATAAAATATTAGTTTTAAACACTAAAGAAACACGCTTTCGTAGCAAAATGAACTAAAAAGTGAAAAATAATCTTTGGATGATAGTAGTTGATCAATCACTTAATTTTAATGTAATACAAAAAAAGGGGAGGGCTTCTTATCAGTTGTCTTGAATTTCTTCCATTTGTTGTCCAAGCAAAAATATAAATAGACAGCACCCCATCATATTAGTACACGTTAATGTCAAACTTTCACCAGTTGAATTTTAGATTCTTAAATTCCAGTAAATTCAATACTTTCTATGCATTCACACATAAATTTTTTCAAGTTTTCGCTGTAACTGTCCCTTAAATAGAGTGTCCCTTATTCAGAGGCAAATACATAGAAGTCCCAATTCAAAGGGACTGGGACCAGAAAAAAGGTCCCTTAAATAGTCCCTTATTCATAGGCAAATACATAGAATTCCCAATTCAAAGGGACTGGGACCAGAAAAAAGGTCCCTTAAATAGAGTGTCCCTTATTCAGAGGCAAATACATGGAAGTCCCAATTCAAAGGGACTGGGACCAGAAAAAAGGTCCCTTAAATAGAGTGTCCCTTATTCAGAGGCAAATACATAGAAGTCCCAATTCAAAGGGACTGGGACCAGAAAAAAGGTCCCTTAAATAGTCCCTTATTCAGAGGCAAATACATAGAATTCCCAATTCAAAGGGACTGGGACCAGAAAAAAGGTCCCTTAAATAGGATGTCCCTTATTCAGAGGCAAATACATAGAAGTCCCAATTCAAAGGGACTGGGACCAGAAAAAAGGTCCCTTAAATAGTCCCTTATTCAGAGGCAAATACATAGAATTCCCAATTCAAAGGGACTGGGACCAGAAAAAAGGTCTCTTAAATAGAGTGTCCCTTATTCAGAGGCAAATACATGGAAGTCCCAATTCAAAGGGACTGGGACCAGAAAAAAGGTCCCTTAAATAGAGTGTCCCTTATTCAGAGGCAAATACATAGAAGTCCCAATTCAAAGGGACTGGGACCAGAAAAAAGGTCCCTTAAATAGAGTGTCCCTTATTCAGAGTCAAATACATAGAAGTCCCAATTCAAAGGGACTGGGACCAGAAAAAAGGTCCCTTAAATAGAGGTGTCCCTTATTCAGAGGCAAATACATGGAGGTCCCAATTCAAAGGGACTGGGACCAGAAAAAAGGTCCCTTAAATAGAGTGTCCCTTATTCAGAGGCAAATACATAGAAGTCCCAATTCAAAGGGACTGGGACCAGAAAAAAGGTCCCTTAAATAGTCCCTTATTCAGAGGCAAATACATAGAATTCCCAATTCAAAGGGACTGGGACCAGAAAAAAGGTCCCTTAAATAGAGTGTCCCTTATTCAGAGGCAAATACATGGAAGTCCCAATTCAAAGGGACTGGGACCAGAAAAAAGGTCCCTTAAATAGAGTGTCCCTTATTCAGAGGCAATTACATAGAAGTCCCAAT
Organism: Uloborus diversus; assembly: GCF_026930045.1. Lineage (NCBI taxonomy): Eukaryota > Metazoa > Arthropoda > Arachnida > Araneae > Uloboridae > Uloborus > Uloborus diversus. Next base: position 2,577,824 of record NW_026558098.1, on the reverse strand, counting down.
TCAAAGGGACTGGGACCAGAAAAAGGTCCCTTAAATAGTCCCTTATTCAGAGGCAAATACATAGAATTCCCAATTCAAAGGGACTGGGACCAGAAAAAAGGTCCCTTAAATAGAGTGTCCCTTATTCAGAGGCAAATACATAGAAGTCCCAATTCAAAGGGACTGGGACCAGAAAAAAGGTCCCTTAAATAGTCCCTTATTCAGAGGCAAATACATAGAATTCCCAATTCAAAGGGACTGGGACCAGAAAAAAGGTCCCTTAAATAGAGTGTCCCTTATTCAGAGGCAAATACATGGAAGTCCCAATTCAAAGGGACTGGGACCAGAAAAAAGGTCCCTTAAATAGAGTGTCCCTTATTCAGAGGCAAATACATAGAAGTCCCAATTCAAAGGGACTGGGACCAGAAAAAAGGTCCCTTAAATAGAGTGTCCCTTATTCAGAGTCAAATACATAGAAGTCCCAATTCAAAGGGACTGGGACCAGAAAAAAGGTCCCTTAAATAGAGGTGTCCCTTATTCAGAGGCAAATACATGGAGGTCCCAATTCAAAGGGACTGGGACCAGAAAAAAGGTCCCTTAAATAGAGTGTCCCTTATTCAGAGGCAAATACATAGAAGTCCCAATTCAAAGGGACTGGGACCAGAAAAAAGGTCCCTTAAATAGAGGTGTCCCTTAAAGGAGGTACTACTGTATATCAAAATATCTGATATTTTTGATAATTTCGAAAATACAGTCGGACCTCCATATATCAAAGTAGCATATTGCCGGAAAAAAATTCGATACATAGAAACTTCGATATATAGAAACGATCTTATTTTATCCTAAAAGTCTCCTTAAACATTAAAATTCATGTTCATCCCTATCACAATTTTCGTGTATGAAACCTAATTTCGAATTTATACGAGCATTGGAGTAAATGAAAGTTAATAATTAAAAAAATAACAGAAATTACATTTTTGCGCCATCATACATCTTCATTCTTCGGCAATTCAACGTGATCCGCAAAAATAGGGGATTTTCGTTTTGACGATGTCATCGTGAGAAAAGTAAAAAATCAATCTGCTTAACTTGAATGAGTTTTACTGCAGCTAAGAGGACTAGGAATGATAATCAACAGACAAAAGGGATAACTTGAGACTGTTTTTACAATGTTAGTGGTTACAACTAAGATATTTGAAATACACTAGAGGGAATTTAAGAACTCCAGAAGGAAACAACGACCTATCTACACACCCCTCAACCCCAGATTCCTTCTGAGTTTCGTAGCAACCTTTAGTGAACATAATTTTCTCCCATAACCTTCATATTTCATGAAACAAACAGTCTGAAGTGGAAAAAAAATCTACGAATGTTTTGAAAAATTTTTCGATGTGTAGAGTTTTTTTTTGATATATAGAAACAATTTTTCTATGTAATGAACATAGAAATTTGTTGGGATTTCGTTATATAGAAAATTTTGATATGTGGAAGTTCGATATATGGAGGTTCGACTGTATCATATATTTTCGAACCCTGATAAGGAATTTTCTGAAGTTGAAAAAGAACAGATTTCATTTTCGTTATTTAAACTTTTGATGAAAAAAATTCTCTACTCCTACAGGTAGGATGTGGCACGATCTACCCCCTGCTCATCGCCCCGATCATCTGCTTCTACCTGGCCGACAGGTTGCTCTCCTATCCCGTCCCGCCATTGGCCAGGGCTCCGATGGAAGTGCTCAAGCTCTATGGGAGGCTGCTGGCCAAGAATCCTCGGCCCTTCTTCGGGTTTGCCGCGGCCAATGTGGTCGCAGCTTTCGCCATTTCTTTGCAGAAACAGAGACTCTATACGGAACTCTTGGACAAGATGTGAAGATTGATATTTTTCAGATTAGGATAATGAGTTAGGTTTTTTTTTGAATACTAGGATAAGACTGATGTGCCTTGATGGTTTTTTGAAGCTTCTTTGGGGGAATTATCATAGTGCACTTGGAACTTCTTTTAATTTTTTACTTAACAGTCAAAACCATAGACTAATAATACAAATACAAAAGTGATGACCAGCAACAGGCTCTGGGCCTTGCTAGACTGGTCCTAGTCCATTTACAATCCCCAGTGGAGATCAGTGGCCCTCTTAAAACTATCTACTCCCTTGCTCATGACCACCTCTTCCGGTAAGCTGTTCCAAGGTTCCACTACCCTGATAAAATAATAATTTTTCCTAATATCCATGTTAGCCTGAGATTTAAATAGCTTGAAGCAATGACCCCTTGTCCTGTTTTCAGTGCTAAACTTTAGCCCCGTAACATCTTCCTTTTTAATAAATTTAAACAGTTAAGTTCTTAATCAAGTTGTAATGCAATTTCAAAAATGTGCTTCATAAACTTGCAGCAATAGCTCAGTTTAAATTAACTACCCATTGGGGTTCAAGAACGCAATATTTTGAATCAAAATGTATCCCAAGATCGTTAGCGAGTAGCTAAGGATCTTGGGATACATCAGCGCAACTTTTGGCTTCAATTTCTTAGTATGGCATGTCCCCTCTTTCTCTATGGTCAAAACAAATCTTTTGCTTGTCAAATGTTGCCAAAAACAATGTGGTTCAATTAATAAATTTAATTGTTAATTTTTCAACAAAGCAATCCATTTAAATGAAGATAAAATGTTCCATTAAAATCAGGGTTGGCAAAAACCCGGGTTTTTTTTAAAGAGCCCATGGACCCAGGGTTTTTTTGGGTTTTTTTGAATAAAACCCAAAAAAACCCAACTAAAGTTGGGTTTTTTTAAAAGAAATGTGTTTTTTTTTGTCTTTTTTATGGAAAATGTGGGATACTTGTAGCATATTGTAGCGTAAGTATATGGACAAAGTGTAAAAGTTGTCTTTGGGTAAAAAAAGCTGGAAAACTAGTTTAAATTCAGCGTTTTCTGAAGAAAAGTATAAAAGACCCAAAAAACCCCAAGAATGGTGAAGTTTCAGATTTTTTAATTTTCATTATTACCAACAGTTAAGGCAGAGTTACTTCTCGAGTGATAAAATCTATTGTTCGTTTTTAATTAATACAATTTTTTTTGTTTTGCATTTTACTTTATTGTATTTCATTTTGTTATGCAAAACTACTGTAGAACCTCTAGTAGTTTAACTCCCTTTTTACTGAATTCCAGCTTAATCAAGACATTTCTTTGAATTTTATGTTGCCTCTTTTTCTATTTCTGTGTACAGAGTAAGAAATATTAAACTTTTTCGTAAGATAATGAAAATACTGTACCTGTTCTGTTTTCTGTCGACCGTTTGAAAAATCTGTTTATTTCTAAAAAATATAACTTGTGTTTATTCGAGATTTGTGACCTGTTGGTAAGCAGAAAATAATTCACCTGAAAGCCTTTTAACTAGATTAGTTTCCTCCGTACAATCTACAAATATTGAGAAAATCAAAGGTGACAGGACTTGGTCAACATAATTTGAGTTTTTTTATTGACCAGTTAAAGAAAAAAGTTAAATACATTTATTTAAAATCTTTGAAGTATTTTTTTAATGCTGTTAAGAGTTAAGAAATACTATTAAAGTTCAAAATTCATTTTTTATGTTCATTGTCTGTGGTGAAAAACAAGTTTTTAATTGTGAAAGTATTTAAATTAATTAACTTTTAAAAACTTCTCAGAAAATTTTAAAAAACCCAAAAGTGGGTTAAATAATGGGTTTTTTTAAATGGTTTTTTTCAAAAAAAACCCATTGGGTCCAACCCAATTGGGTCCAATTCGGCCAACCCTGATTAAAATGCGAAATAGTACACCAAATAAATTTATCAAGTAATAGAAAAGAAAGGTTCCTGTTTCATTTAAATGTAAATCTAAAGCATGAAGATCAAAAGATGGCAACACCAATTTCAGCAACGGGCGATTTTTGATTTTTTTCGCCAATTTATCATGTTTTTCGTTATGACAATTTCCCCACTTCTATAGGTTTTCTTTTTTTTGTGTAGAAATATGGAGAACATTCAGTTTTTTTTTGAAAGACTCGGAGAAAAACTGTGCACTATAAAATGAAAAGAAGAAATTAAAGTTTGTAGCATTTGAATGTAGTAAAAGTAGGATTTTTGAATTAGATATGTCAATTCTTTGTGTGCCATGTCATTTGAGGTGGATGCTCATGTCAAAAATACACTTGACTGCATAAGTCAATGGCAGTATCTACGAAAGCGAGTTTTATAGAGCTTCCACGAGACACGTTTTTGTTTTCTCGCAAACATCAATAAAATATTGTAACGGATTCGGTGCGACTTCCACTTTCTTGAAATGAAGACACAGTTCTTGATAAAAACACAGGAGCTTTATTTACACTATGTACAGGAGAAATCGTTAACAACTGCTAAATTATTCATCAGCAATTAAGCAAATATCACACCACACCGTAAACTCAACGGTTACACACGTATTTACTTCCAAATACGAAAACAACACAGCGAAATGCCTCGCAATAAACAGAGCTAATACACACTCTCAGTACGAATTCTCAATCGAAACTCAACTTTTTATCCATCGCGAACGGCTTATATACACACCGAAAAGAAATCTCAAAGATTCCAGAAAATGCTACAACGTTCTACAACTACACTTTCATTGATAAAATCAGTGAATGAAATAAGAAAAAAAAAAGAATAGGGGGTTGTATACTTTAGCCATATGTTAAGGGGTTGTATATTCATTACGGGAAACTATTTACAGGTTACGTTACTACAATAATTACTATTTACAGGATTTGCAACAATATTGTTATTTGAAGATTTTAAAAAATGCTGTATTTTCAGCAGAAACCAGATAAGCGTGTTGGTACAATAAAAAAAAAGTGGGATAGATGACAAAATTTGTGCCATTTACTTGCCCAAGGCGGCATAAACTACTGAGCTCGAAACACTTCAATCGGATCATGTTTGAAATTTGAAAAACGGTCATCCTTAGTGGAACTTCTGACTTGACGTTAAATCCCGGTTATCACAAATTTGCCATTTCAACTGCGCTTGCGCGCGGACTTAGCTTTTTGGGCTTTCTGTTTTAAGATTTCGTATTGCTTGTTTATTTTTAGGCTGAGCGAGAGTCCAACCAAATTAATGAATGCGTTAGAATATTTTCACAGCGATTTCGTGATATATTATATGAAACTACGGATATGAGAATAACTGATAATCTTAATAGAAAAGTGACACTTCAATATTTATCAGTTTGGGAAATATTTATTTACCATAAATGTAAAATACGTTGTGTACTTCAAAAATAATTGGAATATGAGAACAGAAATCCGTCTTTTGCGGATATTTTTCGTTAAGCGTAAACAACTTAGTATTATACATTTTTATTTAGGTTGAGGGTTTGGCTTTGTATTAGAAGTGATGCTGAAATTCTAGTACGCTCTTCTGAGGTTAAAAATTTGGTCCTGAAAAGGGACAGAAAAATCCAACACCGAATCCATTAATAATTAAGACGCAAAATTCAATCTTTACCGAGGCCTAAAAACTAAATCAGAGAAAGCTTTGTGATTTCTAATTTTTATCTGTTGCTATCTCATATTTATTACCAAATTTAAAATGTTTGTAATTAATTTTAGCAGGATTTTTGAAATCGGCTAAGTCCGCGCGCAAGCGCAGTTGAAATGGCAAATTTGTGATAACCGGGATTTAACGTCGAGTGAACTTCTGCCTCTGCTGGAGATCCATCCTTCATATTCTGAGGGACATGGCTCACATGTGGCACCTTGAAGTTAAATTTGAAAAACAATTTCGTGAAAAAGAGATTGTAATGAAGGCTGTTGATTACTGAATAGAGTATTGTTTATTGCAATAAAGTATCATTTTTAAAAACATGCCTTGGGATTTTTTTTGTATCAAATGTGTTGATATAAAGCTAGTGATGTGCCGGATCGTTAAAAAAGTAGATCCGCGGATACGGATATGGATCCAGATCATTAGTATCAAGATCCGCGGATACGGATACGGATCCAGATCATTAGTGTCAAGATCCGCGGATACGGATACGGATCTCAAAATGTTTTTTGCCCAATTCAACTATCCAAGGGTAAAATTTATTACGGAAGGTATTCCCGTTAGAATAATAACACTGTTTCTTCAAAAAATGTCATCTACTGCGAAAATATAATCAAGACTATGATTTACTCTTTGAAGAAATCTCCATTAAAATTGATGGAGAGTTGGAAGGAACGGGTCAGCGCAGCATTAATGCTTAAATATAATGTGAAAAAATATTTCTATCTTGCTCGGTAGATGTAGGATACAGGAGCAAGAATTTAAAGCTGCTACTGGATAAGCTAGAAATAATTTTTCGCATTTTATTTCAGCATAAATGTAGCGCTGACCCATTCCACCCAAATGACTCCGATCGCCGAAATAACAGAGCCGGGAACACCTTTACAAAGAGTAAATAGAGCCTTTTGTCTCACTTTTTTTTGAAGGATGCCGGGACAAACCAGAATGAAGAAAAAGAAACCCCATATCAATAACAAAACTAATATTAAACTAAAAATTTAAAAAAAAAAAAAAATCTCACAGAGGGCCGTTGGCTTCTGAAATGATATCTTATAATTTAAATAGGTAATAAAACCGAATTTAAACTGAATTTAAGAGTCTTTTATTCAAATATTTAAACATTTTTAGAATAGAAAAGATCTGTTTAAGATCCGTCAAAAAAGTAACGGATACAGATCTTTATTTTTCATCGGATATCCGCGGATACGGATATCCAGAACATCACTATATAAAACTACATTTATTTTGTTTATTTGCTTCGGCTGCCTTGGAGTGGTTTTTGGAATTTAGGAAGAAGGAAGTTATAGTCACAAGGACTCATGTCAGGTGAGTATGGAGATGTCCCAACATCTCCAACAGTGCTTCCACGACTGCAGCGAAACTTTTTTTTTTTTTTGAAATTTTTTCCTCGCGCCATTATTTAGGATACTTGTGACCCAAGAAAGGAAGAAATAAAATTGCGTTTAGGAAAATTAATCACGAATTTTAAAAACTTGAAAACATTTTAGTAAAAGTTTTTAAACAAGAATAGAAACACTATATTTTATTTAGGAAAATTGACGAATCTTAAAAGGGTATTCTAGTCTAGAAATTCAAAAAAATTGATTTTTTTCCCTTCATGTTCTCAAAGTTTAGACCTTCTTTACTAATAATAAAGCTGAAAGTCTCTCTGTCCGGAGGATGTCTGGATGTCTGGAGGATGTTTGTAGGATGTCTGTAGGATGACTGTGACGCGCATATCGCCTAGACCATTCGGCCGATTTTCATGAAATTTGGCACAAAGTTAGTATGTAGCATGGGGGTGTGCACCTCGAAGCGATTTTTCAAAAATTCGATTTTGTTCTTTTTCTATTCCAATTTTAAGAAAAAAATATCATAAGATGGACGAATAAATGACGAAATTATCATAACGTGGAACCGTAACATGGGCACAAGCCAATTGGCGAGATACGAAATGATCATAACGTGGAACCTTAACGTGGGCACAAGCCAATTGGCGAGAAAATTCACTGCACATCATTTGTAAATATACAGGCGAACCAAAAGACCTTTTAATTTGCTATTACGGGCGAAGCCGTGCGGGTACCACTAGTTAAGAATAAGTTTCTAAGAAGGTTTATGGTAATTCAAATTATTTTTGGAGTTACAGTTAATTTTGTTAAAATGAACTCTTTTGCAAACTTTGAAACGCGTTTTTCTCGAACGTTTTCTTTGCTTCGGTTCGCAACAAACTTGGGGTGAAAATATTTAAAGGTTTCTTTGTTCACTCCGAGGCTTTAAATTGGAGTTAAAGGAAGTCATGTGATGCACACATCAAATCGTTTAATTTAAGAGAGATTGGATAAAATTGCTTGATTATACATTTCAACTTCAAATTAAAATGAGACATATACAGGGTGTTCCGGATTAACCTGCAAGACCTCTATTTTCGCTACCGTTCGTCCTGGATGCATACTTCCAGTAGCAAAAAAGTTCAAAATCCGATGCTGAGTTAGGATGTTGAAAGATTGAAGCAAAAATAATGAGCTGATTGTGCATCACATGATTTCATTTTACTTCAAATTTAATGTCACTTTCCCATTATTGGCAATTTTAACGTGATTCAAAAGCTTACTCTCTAAATATCACCAACAGTGGCCAAATTTAAACCAAATTTAAAAAAAGAAAAGAAAAATTAATTTGAATTTTGACATCTTGAATTCAAATTATGTTTTTCGCAATCACGAGTGTGCGTGTGCAGGCATGTGTGTTTGTGTCTGTGTGCAGGCATGAATGTGTGGGTAGTTCTGTGTATGTGTTTGTGTATGTGTGTGTATGTGTGTTTGTGTATGTGTGTATGTGTTTGTGTATGTGTGTATGTGTTTGTGTATGTGTGTGTATGTGTGTGTATGTGTGTATGTGTTTGTGTATGTGTGTGTATGTGTATGTATGTGTTTGTGTATGTGTGTTTGTGTATGTGTGTGTATGTGTTTGTGTACGTGTGTGTATGTGTTTGTGTATGTGTGTGTATGTGTGTGTATGTGTTTGTGTATGTGTGTGTATGTGTATGTGTGTGTATGTGTTTGTGTATGTGTGTGTGTATGTGTTTGTGTACGTGTGTGTATGTGTTTGTGTATGTGTGTGTATGTGTGTTTGTGTATGTGTGTGTATGTGTTTGTGTATGTGTGTGTGTGTAGTTGTGTATGTATGAGCGCGTGTGTAGGACATGGATGCAACCTGGAGACGGCTTTCGCTAGAGGAGCAGCATCGTGACGTGATGCTGCAGAGGTGGCGATGGGAAAATAAAATCAAAGGACATCAAAACAGTCAAGTGAGAGCAATAAGCAATCGTGATTGCTCAAAAAAATCGCCTAATTTGTCGCCAAGTTGGCGACAAAACTTAGCGACCAAAAGACTGGCGATATTTCGCCAATTGTCCACCAAATTACAACACGATTTGAGTATACATCGAAATCAACAATGATTTCCCCTCAAAAAGGGGCAAAATTCCCCTTTAGAAACACCCGAATGCAACCAAAAGGGGAGGTGCACAACTAGACCTCACTAGGAGTCTAAGTACCATATTTCAACTTTCTAGGACATACCGTTCTTGAGTTATGCGACATACATACGCACATACATACATACATATGTACATACGGACGTCGCGAGAAAAGTCGTTGTAATTAACTCTAGGAATGTCAAAATGGATATTTCGGGTGTTTATACGTTCTTAGGCGCTTATCCGCGTATGGTCGGGTTGAAAAAAAAACTCAACATTCATTCGGGGGTGAGCAAAATGGAAATTAAGGTCGAATTTTGAGTCAAATTTTTTTCGCGAATACAATTACTTCCTTTTTTGTAAAAGGAAGTAAAATTGAGTCAAAAAATACGAAATTTAACTTTTTATACTGACCTTAGGTAAATCTTACTTACATTTAGGGAATTAATATCCGTTGAAAAAGGATTCAAACAAAAAAATGTTTGAAATTAGTACAACCAATATTCACCGAAGTAAAAAACGCAGCATTTTGTGATTTACACCATTTTACAATCGCCGTCAAATATTTCCTTGAGTTTTGATCGGGCACAAATGTCGATTTTTTTTTTTTTTTTTTGTGTTAGTAACATTTTTCAATGGCATTTATTTCCCCAAACATAAGTTAGGGTACCTGGGACCCGTATAAAAAGTTAATTTTTGTATTTTTTGACTCATTTTCATTTTCGCTTCCATCTTTCAATACCTAATCTTTGCATCTGATTTTGAACACTTTTCATTTGGGAGTATGCATCGAGGACTAACGGTTGGTTGGAAAAGAGAGGTTTTGCAGGTTAAAGCGGAACACCTTGTATATTTTTAACTCGTGATACCCGCACGGCTTTGCCCGTAATAGAAAAATCAAAAGGTCTTTTGGTTCGCCCGTATATTTACAAATAATGTGTGGTGAATTTTCTCGCCAGTTGGCTTGTACCCATCTTACGGTTCCACGTTATAATAATTTCGTAATTTACTCGTCCATCTTATGATTTTTTTTCTTAAAACTGGAATAGAAAAAGAACCACGTTGAATTTTCGAAGAATCGCTTCGAGGTGCACACCCCCATGCTACAAACTAACTTTGTGCCAAACTTCATGAAAATCGGCCGAACGGTCTAGGCGCTATGCGCATCACAGACATCCAGACATCCTCCGGACAGAGAGACTTTCAGCTTTATTATTAGTAACTAGCAGTAGTGTAAGTACTGCGTGTGTGTAGTTTATTTCTTTTACCTGCACGGCTTTGCCCGTAATAGAAAAATTAAAAGTGCTTTTGGTTCGCCTGTGTGGCGAATTTTCTCTCCAATTGGCTTGTACTAATGTTACGGTTCCACGTTATGATCATTTCGTATCTCGCCCATTGGCTTGGGCCCATGTTACGGTTCCACGTTATGATACTTTCGTAATTTACTCGTCCATCTTATGATAGTTTTGTTCTTAAAATTGGAATGGAAAAAGAACCACATCGAATTTTCGAAAAATCGCTTCGAGGTGCACATCCCCATGCTACAAACTAACTTTGTGCCAAACTTCATGAAAATCGGCCGGACGGTCTAGGCGCTATGCGCGTCACAGACATCCAGACATCCTCCGGACAGAGAGTCTTTCAGCTTTATTATTAGTAAAGAAGATAATGATGATGCTCACTAGCGCAAGCTTACGTTTTTGAAGAAAAGAGGGGACCCGGAAGGTGTCAGTCCACCTCTAGAGGGGGTGTCTCTTCATTTAAAGTTTCGAAAAAAATGACTTGCTCTTGCCCCTGGCATTGTAGAAACATTTTGATGACGTTTTTCTATCAGAGCTGTGAATTTCGTCATATCCTCAACCATAACATAAAATGCATATACAATCGAACCTCGTTATCGCGTCACCCTTCGAGCTGTCAACAAACTGTCGCCATAAGCGGAGCGGCGTCATAAACAAAACAGCTTCGAAATACATGAACGAGCGATAACTTATAACAAAGTGACAGGCCGTTTATCAAAATAAATAGCAGGCGGCATTGAGCCACCGCGGCTTGACGAGCGAAGCGAGCAGGGGAAGGAGTCCTCTCTAGTCTGAGCTAAAAATTTCTGTGCACGACTGTCTGTGTATTTGTTTCCATATCACCTGCGGACTGGTGATGTCTACCAGGTCAATACTCGGTACCGTAGGAGGCGGGACATCCAGGGGAAGCCATTCCACTCTCTTTGACCCCTCTAAATCTAAACCTTAAGGGGCCGTACATTCAGGAGTAAACGAGCTGATGTGTGGATCACATGACTTCCTTTTACTTCCAATTTAATGTCATTTCCCCATTATTGGCAATTTTAATGCGATTCAATTGCTTACTCTCTAAATATCACCAACAGTGGGCAAACTGAAACCAAATTAAAAAAAAAAAAAAAATTAAAAAATCTCCAAATTTGTCACCAAGTTGGCGACAAAACTTGGCGACCAAAAGACTGGTGATATATCACCAAGCATCCGACAAATTTTAAGACAACTTGAGTTTACATCGAAATTAACAATGATTTCCCCCCAAAAAGGGGCAAAAGACCCCCTTAGGAACATCCGAATGCAACCAAAATGGAAGGTGCACAACTAGACCCCACTAGGAGTCCACATACCAAATTTCAACTTTCTAGGACATCCCGTTTTTGAGTTATGCGAGATACATACACACATACACACATACGAACATACGCACACGTGCATACGGACGTCACGAGAAAATTCGTTGTAATTAACTCGGGGGTCGTCAAAATGGATATTTCGGGTGTCTGTACGGTTCTAGGCATGTATCCACGTGTGGTCGGGTTGAAAAAAAAACTCAACATTCATTCGGGGGTGAGCAAAATGGAAATTAAGGCCGATTTTTGAGTGAAAATTTTTTTGCGAATGCAATACTTCCTTTTTTGTAAAAGGAAGTAAAAACGTTAAAATCATCAATGGGGTCGTTTCCAAAATTTTAAGTGTATTTTTTTTTTCTGAAAGAGCATCCTTAAAAACATAGCAGCTGACCATTCTTTAAATAATTTGTTTAAGTTTAATATTTTTAAAAAAGTTACTTTAATCGGCGCGCTTTCAATGCTTATGCTTCTGCCCGATGACATCACAAATGATGGAATGCCATTCTGTGTTGCCATTCGCATAACAAAATATTTTAATTTGCATCTTTACTCACGTGTATTGGCAACGATAGGGTTGATAGCAAGCGTAGAGCGCAATTTTAATTCGCTTCCTGGTTATCATAACGTGGAATCGCGGTAGAAAAATGCGGCAAAGTGCATCATTTGTGACTTCATCAAGACCACGCCTTGTTTCAAAAATCGAACATTAAAAAAAAAATAATTAAAAAATAACTGTTGGGAAAATGAAAGTATTTTCTGGGTCCATGTTTTTTTTTTTTTTGAGCAATCACGATTGCTTATTGCTTTCATTTGACTGTTTTTGGCATGCTATCATTTTATTTTCCCACCGCCACCCTCTGCAGCATCACCGTCGACCGGCTCCTCACGATGCTGCTCCTATAGCGAAAGCCGTCTCCAGGTTGCATCCATATCCTACACACACGCGCATACATACACAACTACACACACATACGCACACACATACACCTACATACACAAACACATACACACATACAAACACATACACACAACTACCCACACATTCATGCCTGCACACAGATACACATGCCTACATACACATACTCCCCCCCACACACGCACACATTCATACACACAACTACCCACACCACTTATGCCAGCACACAGACACAAACACACATGTCTACACACACATACCCCCTACACCCAAACACACATACCCCACACGCCAACATACACACACTCGTGTTTGCGAAAAACATAATTTGAATTCAATATGTCAAAATTCAAATAAATTTCTTTTTTGAGCAATCACGATTGCTTATTGTTCTCACTTGACTGTTTTGATGTCCTTTGATTTTATTTTCCCACCGCCACCCTCCTCAGCATCACCGTTGACCGGCTCCTCACGATGCTGCTCCTACAGCGAAAACAGTCTCCAGGTTGCATCCATGTCCTACACACACGCGCGTACATACACAACTACATGCACACAAACATATAAACACACATACACACGCACACACACAAACACATACACACACACATACACAAACACATACACACATACAAACACATACACACACGCATACATACAGACACCCACACATTCACACACAAACACATACACGCATACAAACACATACACACACGCATGCATACAGACACCCACACAAAAACATACACACACATATACACACAACTACCCACACACTCATGCCTGCACACAGACACAAACACACATGTCTACACACACACACATACCCTCCACACACAAACACACACGCCTACATACACACACTCGTGATTGTGAAAAACATAATTTGAATTCAAGAGGTCAATATTCAATTTTTTTTTTTTTTTGCTTATTCTATCAATTTCAGTGACAAAAAGTACTACTTTTGACTGAAGGAAACAACCCCTTAGTCACCGGCCGCAAGCGGTATTGAGCTAACACAGGAGACGAACAGGGTGGCGAGCGAAACGAGCAGGAGGAGGAGCCCGAAAGTAAATATAAAGATGTAAGAAATAAAATGCACAAATATATGTATCTGTTTGTGTCCTCCCCCCCGCTTCCGGTTTAGGTTCATAATTAGTAACCACTTATTCATAATATTTTGAATGAACTATCCTCCAAAACAGTTTAAAAACTAGCCATGGATGTGTGCATCTTTTTGAATGAGGGGGGGGGGGGTGCGTTTCGGTGTCCCGGTCAAACATTACAGAAATCTGTCAAGACGAATTTATAAGTGATGTCACACATTTTTCAAAAACATTAACCCCCCCCCCGCGCATTTCTAAGAGTTAGACTTCGCCTTACCCTCTGCACACTTTGTCACACGTCACTCTGTTTTTCACAAATTTATTCAAAAAAAAAAAAAAAAAAATTGAATTTTGACATCTTGAATTCAAATTATGTTTTTCGCAATCACGAGTGTGTTATGTAGGCGTGCGTGTTTGTGTGTGGGGTATGTGTGTTTGTGTGTAGAGGGTATGTGTGTAGGTGTGTGCGTATGTGTCTGTATGTATGCGTGTGTGTGTATGTGTTTGAGTGTGTGTCTGTGTTTGTGTGCGTGTGTGCATGGGTTTGTGTATGCGTTTGTGTGCGTGCGTGTGTGTAGTTGTGTATGTATGCGCGTGTGTGTAGTTGTGTATGTATGCGCGTGTGTGTAGGACATGGATGCAACCTGGAGACGGTTTTCGCTAGAGGTGCAGCATCGTGAGGAGCCGGTCGACGGTGACGGTGAGGAGGGTGGCGGGGGGAAAATAAAATCAAAGGACATCAAAACAGTCAAGTGAGAACAATAAGCAATCGTGATTGCTCAAAAAAAAAAAGCTTGTTTTCACCTTTTTTTGCCCCCTCCCTTCCCCTTGTCACAAACTCAAAAATATAGGACCCCCCCCCCCTCAAGCGTGACATCATTTTTAGACGGCCCCAAAGAACTCCGGTAACAACCCGGTAAAAACTCTTCTTCCAGTTTTCGTCATGACCCCCCCCCCCTCCTCTTATTGTGGGCAACCTTGTATCAATGTAAACGAGCAGATGTGTGCATCTTATGAATTCCTTTTACACCAATTTAATGTTATTTCCCTATTAATGCAAATTTTAATGTGATTCTCTCTCTAACTCTCTATCATCAAGAATGGCCACATTGAAACCAGATTATATAAAAAAAAAAAACCCACCAAATTTGTCGCCAAGTTGGCGACAAAACTTGGCGACCAAAAGACTGACGATATATCGTCAAGTATCCGCCAAATTATAACACCACTTGAGTTTACATCGAAATTAACAATGAATTCCCCCAAAAAAAGGTGCAAAAAAACCCCTTTAGAAACACCCGAATGAAACCAAAATGGAAGGTGCACAACTAGACCCCACTAGGCATCTACATACCAAATTTCAACTTTCTAGGACATACCGTTCTTGAGTTATGCGACATACATACACACATACACACATACATACGTACATACAGCCGTCACGAGAAAACACGTTATAATTAACTCGAGAAACTTCAAAATGGATATTTCGGGCGTCTATACGTTCTTAGGTACATATGTAAGTGTGGTCGAGTCGAAAAAAAAAACTCAACATTCATTTGGGGGTGATTAAAATTAAGGCCGATTTTTGAGTGAAAATTTTTTCGCGAATACAATACTTCCTTTTTTGTAAAAGGAAGTAAAAAGAAGCACAAAATCATACAGTATAACCTCGGTTTAACGATTGTCAAGGGACTGGAAAAAGTTATCGTTGAATCAAGGATATGGTTAAATCGAGGAGCAGTAACATTCAATGCAGTCAAATCCGGACCAGCGAAATGTATCGTTAAATCGAGGAAATCGTTAGATCGGGTATCGTTGAATCGAAGTTACACTGTAATTTAATAGTGTTGACGGCTAAGGGAAGAAACGCATAAACCCCCCGAACATCTCGGGTGCATCGTAATAAAAGTGTGTTTTTATTTGATTTGCAGTATTCTATTCGATGCGCGGGAAAATGGAGTTGAAATCCTAAGACGCATCGAACTCATTATTCTGCAGACGATTTTCCTATTCCTATTCAGAGTCACAACTGACTACAACTGTATTTATGTCGAGGACTGCATACTAAGTTCCTTGCTTCCATTATTTTTTATACCGATAAACGGCAGCACCATCTCCGGATCGTACAGTTAATGAGAATTTAGAACTAGTCCAGAAGCTAATAGCTACCTGGTGCTAGCACCCCCAGAGGTATCGTTTCACTTGGAGGACATTGAGACCACGAGCCTATTTAACGTCGCCCAGTCCCCTTTAATAAAGACGGTGGATCTTCGACCATCGAGGTTCGAACTCAGGACCCTCCGGCCCCGAATCCGACACTCTACCGATCGGGCTACCACGGCCCTAGTTACCACTTATTCATAGCATTCAGAATGAGCTATCCTCCAAAACACTTTAAAAATTAGCCATGGATGTGTACCTTTTTGAATGCCCGCGACTCGGAGGGGGGGGGGGGTGCATTTCGGTGTCCCGGTTAAACATTTCAGAAATCTAAAAAGTCGATCCATAATTGATGCCCACCTTTTTCAAAAACTTTACCCCCCCCCTGTATTTTAAAGAGTCGGACTTCGCCTTACAGTCTGCCCCCCCCCCTCTTTGTCACACGTCACGCGGTTTTTCATAAGTTTTTTTTTTTTTAAAAAAAGCTTGTTATCACACTTCCTGTTACCCCCTCCCTTCCTCTTGTCACTAACTCAAATCCCTCTCCCCCCCAGACGTGATGTCTTTTTTGGACGGTCCTAAAGAATTCCGATAACCACCACCTAAAAACTTTTAATTTCAGTCTTCGTCATGACCCCCCCCCCCCTCTTATTGCGGGCAACCCTGGATAAATGTAAACAATAAGCACAGAAAAAAAACCTCCCGAATGCATCGCAATAAAAGTGTGTTTTTATTCTATTTAAAGTTTCTATTCCACAGGCGGGAAAATGAAGTTGAAATCCTGAGACTCATCGAAATCATTATCTGCAGACGATTTTCATTGCAGACGATTCAGTTCTCTCTTCACTTGAAACTTAAAACATTTTGAAATAGTCAAAATCATTAGTAATTCTAAATACGAATTTCGAACGTTTTGAGAAATTTCCTAAAATTTAAATGGATTCATAAACGAAATTTTAGATTGTTATCTTTATTATAACACAAAAAACTAAAATATCATTTCCTATTCCTATTCAGAGTCACAACTGACTACAACTGTATTTATGTCGAGGACTGCATAATACTAAGTGCCTTGCCTCCATTATTTTATATACCGATAGATGGCAGCACCATCACCGGATCGAACAGTTAATGAGAATTTAGAACTAGTCCAGGAGCGCTACCCAGGAGCCGCCAATAGCTACCTGGTGCTAGCACCCCCAGAGGTATCGTTTCGCTTGGAGGACATTGAGACCACGAGCCTATTTAACGTCGCCCAGTCCCCTTTAATGACGACGGTGGGTCTTCGACCATCGAGGTTCGAACCCAGGACCCTCCGGCCCCGAATCCGACACTCTACCGATCGGGTTACCACGGCCCGAACTCATTATCTGCAGACGATTTTCATTGCAGACGATTCATTTCTCTCTTCACTTGAAACAAAAGTTCGTATCAGTTCGAAATTCTAAAAGTCGAACAGTTCGATATTCTGCAGACGATTTTCATTGCAGACGATTCATTTCTCTCTTCACTTGAAACAAAAAGTCGTATCAGTTCAAAATTCTAAAAGTCGAACAGTTCGAAATTCTAAGTACGGATTTCGAACGTTTTGAGAAATTTCCTAAAATTTAAATGGATTCATAAACGAAATTTTAGATTGTTATCTTTATTATAACACAAAAAACAAAAATATCATTTCACCTTAAAAAAAAATCGTCTGCCATGTGACGTAATGGCAGTTGAGCGGCCCTATAAAAGCAATGCTTTCCCAAACGCCCGAATTAGTTGTGCACGAAGTGCGGTGTGTGGTCGGGTTCGCGCGAAAATGGGTAAGTGAATTAAGAATTTCGTAAGTTTTAATTTGAAATTGTTAATGTAGGGCAGCGTTTCTCAATTTCTTTGACGATTGGAACCGTTTTAAATGTTCATTTTTTCATGTAACTCTGGCATTTCATGAATATATAGTTTGAATGTTAACTTCTGGAAATAGTTTATTTGCAATAAAAATTAAAATGTAATGTTTATTGACGCCAAAGTAATTTTCACGCAAGAATATCTATAAAATAATGTCCCTATTCATATCACAAGCAGAAGACTTTAAATATCCGGCCTAAAAACTTTCAAAGGACTTTTATTGCCTTTGATAGAACTTTTAACGGTTTATTTGCATTTACCAGCCATCCCAGTCTCATTTAACTTTTTTCACTTGTATACTTTGTAAATTTTAATGTTGTATGCTTTTGTATGCGTTTCTGTTTGTATCAAAATTGTTCCAGCGAGTGCTTGGTCGCCCGTGAACTGTCCTGTCCCCCCCCCCACTCCAGTGGCGTAGCCATGGGGGGATAGGGGGGTCAGACCCCCCCCCCCCATGAGCCCCCAAAAATCATTTTTCAGTCGAGCCTGAAGGGTTCTGTTTATGAGCTAATAGCTTTTATGACGGTAAATATATATATATGTGTGTGTGTGTGTATTCATTTGAGGGCATGGCTTTACTTTAAATTTCAGAAAAAATTAACCCCCCCCCCAAGAATTTTTTCTCGCTACGCCACTGCCCCACTCAACACATCCGGTTAAACCCTCACCAAGGTTGGTACGGTGGTGATTGGTGGGACTTAAATGAAAAAAGTAAATCAGAAAATTATTTAAAATTCTATTAAAATGCTTTTGAAATGAAAGTTTTGATATATATTCTTTTGGACTGCTTTTAGGCGAATGAGTAATTATATCAGAATAATCTCAATATTACGTAGGGCTATTCTCGAAAAAATGTCCAGTGCGTGTAACGCAAAGTTTTTTTACTTTTATTCAAGTAACTATTAGTAATTAAATGTAGGATTAACTGTTATGCTTTGATAGTATATTAAAGCATAACATTCCTATGCTTTAATATACTATCCTTTTATATATTCCTATATTATTCCGATATAGGGAAGCGAGCAGGGGAAGGAGCCCTCTCGTCTTTACTAAAATTTTCTGTGCACGCCTGTCTGTTAGTCTGTAATCATATCGCCTCAGGACTGGCGATATCTACCAAGTCAATACTTAGTACCGTAGGCGATGCAGGACATCCAGAGGAAGCCATTTCATCCTCTTTCACCCCTCTAAATCTGAACAGCCTTAAAGCATGTATTATTCCGCAACAGCATTATTTTTTGAAGGCTTTGGTTAGCTTCCTATTACTATGCTACATAGCATTGTAATATGAAGACGAGAGGCCAGGGCGACCCGGTGGGAGGTCACGGGAGGTCACTCTGACCTTACAAACATTTCCTTATAAGGCTGAATTTTGTCTTATTCAGCAAAACTATCATTGCTCAGTAAAATTTCGCGTTCTGTTCGACAAATTGAGAAAAATATTAAAGGGGTGAAAAATTACTTGCACATATTGTTATATATCGTTGGAAAAGGTAGAATTTCAATGCTCTCGCTTAAATACGGCGTTAGTTACTTGCGTTTTTAGCTCTAACTTTTTTGGCTTGGCTAAAATTAAGCACTACTTTCTTCATTAAATCTATCGGCAAAAATCGAAGGAATTGTCCCACAATTTTCTTTTTGACACCACTGGTAAGAGCGGCTTTTTTTACTCCAGATCTTACTCGACCTATAATCGAAAAACTTGAGAGCTTCTATCTCCCAAAGAAAAAAAGTTACAAGCCGTTTTAATCAAGTTCAAATACTCTCATCGCCATTAAAATTATTGATGTTTTATTTGGCGTTGCCGTAGTTATGTCTTTTCGATTCGCATGTTTCTTCCTTCTTGTTCACAAACTTAAAGGGTTTCGATTTTCACTGAAAATCCTTCGCTCAACTCAATTCAAGCCCAGAGCTAAAGAGCAAAATATATTACTCGAGACCACGAATATGAGACTTTTCAAACGTACAAAACTTCAGTTTTGCAATGCTCAGGAGCCCTTTAGCCCTTACGGCTCTGAAAGTTGGTACAAGTTATATTGAAACCTGGGGAAGGGGTGCTTTTTGTTTCAAAGGTTTCCAATAATGAGTTTTTAATCTGTTTCTTTCTAATTGACGATTTAAATCCTTCTGAATCAAATAAGACTGCGAAGCAATCTTCGGCGGTTGGTGAGCGTCAGCGAGTAGGGGGTGGAGCTTCCTAGTAATCAATAAAGTCCTAACAAACTTTCGGTCTAGTAATTTAGCCCAATTAGCCCATACGTAAATGCAGCCCTGCATACAGTAATGAACTGTGTCGTTACGAAAAGCGCTTGCAATTCCGACACTGTAACGACTTTAGTAAATTCGAAAATGAGTCAAAATGAATATTTTGTGCACGTAGTATTGCGAGTAAATAAGTAAATGTTCTCCATTTAGATGACAATAATCAAATAGCAGACCGCTACAGTTTCTTGAAGCATTTCTGGAAAAGAAATTTCAAATTTCAGAAATTTCATTTAACGCATAATTTAAAAAGATTCAAAAAACATTCAGCTCCTTAAGCTTAATCTCTTCTCGTTGAATTTTAAAATGTTTTCAGTATTAAAGTTAAATTTAGTTAAAACAGCATTTAGTTTATGCTCGTGGAAGAAATATCTTAAAGTAACAAATTTGTCGGATAAATCAAATTTAGTTACTAAATTTTTATTAAATGT
The DNA here is from genome assembly GCF_026930045.1 of Uloborus diversus. Taxonomy (NCBI): domain Eukaryota; kingdom Metazoa; phylum Arthropoda; class Arachnida; order Araneae; family Uloboridae; genus Uloborus; species Uloborus diversus. Next base: position 2,557,415 of record NW_026558098.1, on the reverse strand, counting down.
TGCTACATTTAAAGCGTATATTGAATAACAGTAGTTGTGGTGTGTTTAGTATTGCTACTTTATTCAACCAGGGTTCGTTATTTTTATTAAATCCAATTATTTTGATTTAAAATGGATTTTTTTTATTTAAATCAAACTTGTTTAATCTTCAATACTTTTAGTTATTAATTACTTTACATTTATAAACATAATGTACGTATTTCATACAGTAGGTGAATCCGTTCAGCTTACTTTTAAAACAAAGATAAGTTTTCCAATTATTCAATACATTTTTAAGGTTTATGAATAGCTTATAGTCTTATATAAATAAAAACTGAGCGTATCTATGTATCTATGAGTGAATTATCCATCAAACCAGGTATAGATGGATTCGTAATTTTTCAGTCTTTATGTTTGGCTGTTTAACATAATGCTCCGATAATAATTAGCGGAGATATCAATTAAAAACTATATACAGTCGCTCCCAAAAGTGTTCGTACACTTTGAAATTTTTTAGTAAAACCAAAATAACCCGAAACTGAATTCGAATATGAAGTCCAATATTTTATCTCATCATTCCTATGTTATTCTAAATACAAAACCCATAAGTTTGTCAAAATATTGACGGTTCTTTTTGAAATGGGTCAAAAAAACGAAGAGACGGAGAAATAATACGCCACAAGTCATCGTACACTCAAATATTTTCAAATAAATTCATGATTTAAATTATGTCATTTTTATATTTTTGCATTTTGTTGACCCTTAAAAGTCATTTGGCTTTAATTTTTTATTTATTTCTTAATATTGTGCTTATTACTTTAAAATGGCTGGTATTCGTAAAAAACCATAAACACCATTCGAAATTTGAATTTTTTTCCTTACAGTAGCGGTAAGTTGGTCTGAATTGTCTCTAAATAAGTTAATTTATTCCATTCTACAGTAAAGTGCTTCATAAAATGCTTTAAAGAAAAGAATCGGACCGAAAACAAGGTAAAAAAAGGTCAACTCGCAAAGTTGACAAAGCGTGATCGGAGATTTACAGTTAAAAAATTTATAAAAAATAAGCATCTGAGTGTTGTAAAAGTTTCTGCAGAGTTAAATGAAAATTTTTACATTTAATTTTCACCTAAAATTGTTTGCCAAGTTCTCTGATTAGCTGGATTAATTGGGACCTCTTCCCGCAGACATTTTCTTGGCCATGCGAAAAACAGAAAGCTTCTGCTTTTCATCGCAAAATCAATGATAAATAAGCTCAAAACGTTTTGGAATTACGTCTTGCTTACACACGAAAATAAATTCAACACTTTTGGTTAAATTGTTGCATAATTGTAAATAAAAGAAAGAATTAGGAACTTTATTTTCAGAACTTAATTGGACCAGTTAAATCAGGACTTTGAAGTTGTTCTTGTGTGAGGGTGCATATCAGCATCAGGACTTGGTAGGTTGGAATTTTTTGATGAAATAATGAATCATGCTGTTCATTTAAATATTTTTAAAACCAATTTTAAACTCTCAGCCAAACATTTGGCTATCGGAAACAACTTTGTTTTTTATCAAGATAACGATAAGAAGCACACGGTGTTTAACGTTTGCGTTTAGTGCCTCAAAAATTGTACTAAAATTTAGAAAAGACCCCTTCAATCTCTGAATTTGAACTTAATGTAACATATTTAGAGATATCTGGAGGCTAGATTACGAAAATACGGTTTTAAAACGAAAATAGAGCTTGAAACAGAAAGATTCGATGTGTCGTTAAACACTTACTTAGAAAGGGAGCAAAAAAAGAAAGAAAAAAGAATGAAATCTATTCCCAGACGTTTAAAAGGTGTTGTCGGTACTGCATGATATCCTACTAAATAATAATTTAATATAAAGTTAGATTATTCAATAATATATTTGACATTTTTTAAAGTGTACGAAGACTTTTGTGAGAATTTCCTTCATTTTTTGGTTTTTGATTTTAAAAAAATTAAGTTTTAATATTTTTTAAAAATTCATGTAGTTTTGTTGAAAATTGATCATAGATCTTATAATTAAATAACTATTCAGAAATATTAATTCTAACCAGTGGATTGGGGCCTATTTCATTGGAAGTCGTAGGTGTACGAGCACTTTTGGGAGCCACTGTATTAATTACTAGAACCACCCGCACGGCTTCGCCCGTAATAGAAAAATTAAAGGTCTTTTGGTTTGCCTGTATATTTACAAATGTATGGTGAATTTTCTCGCCAATTGGCTTGTACCCATGTTACGGTTCCACGTTATGATTATTTCGTATCTCGCCAATTGGCTTGTGCCCATGTTACGGTTCCTCATTATGATAATTTCGTAATTTATGATAGTTTTTTTCTTAAAATTGGAATAAAAAAAGAACCACATCGAATTTTCGAAAAATCGCTTCGAGGTGCACACCCCCGTGCTACAAACTTTGTGCCAAATTTCATGAAAATCGGCCGAACGGTCTATGCGCGTCACAGACATCCGGACAGAGACTTTCATCTTTATTATTAGTAAAGATAAAGATGACACTTTGATTTCTAAATAAAATCTCTAGTTTTCCCAAGGCTTTTCTCCATCCAAATTATTATTCAGTGCTTCAGTTCAACTTTCCGTAACAATGCTTTCATTAAAATTTGTAGCGTGAAGAAAGTCATTAAATGGGAGATTGGTTACCGTTTTTTTCTCGAATATGAGCAAACAAAATTCTGGTTTTTGTTGAGCCTTTTCCTGCAATCGGGGGATTTAAAATGTTTCCTTTTTGCATACTTTTCTGCAAATCTGCCGCAAAATTTTACTGTGTTTCGTTCGAGCCTGATTGTTGAATACGTGTCACTTGACATAACTTTTTGCGAGGTAGACCGTTCAAAGCCGGGCGATGCAGCTAGTACTAGATAAGTAATTTTGTTCGATGCTTTGCTTAAAAATAAGGTTTTCATTATCATGAATGTGTTAGTGTAAAAGAATATGTTGAGTAATTACTTTTCTTAACTATATTAGTGATGTTTTGTAGTAAGTTACCGCCCTAAAGTCAGGGCTAAGGCAGAAATACTTAAAATACACCGCCAGCTCAGTTAATTCCATCCGAGGACTGCAGTTTCGTGCTTTTTAGCACTCATCAGCCCGGAATAGGAATCACATGGGCTGGAGGTGAAAAATCTCTTAAGGGAGCCAAACAAACTGGTAGCTAATGCAGAATTAGCAAACCAGATGAGCGACAACAGCAATGGTGCAGTTCAACTCAAAGATTGATGGCAAAGCAAAGGTATTTTGTAGTAAGTTACAGCCCTAAAGGCAGGGCTAAGGCAGAAATACCTAAAATACACCTACTACTTACTAACTACTACAAAACTTACTACAAAATACCTTAGCTTTGCCATCAATCTTTGAGTTGAACCGCACCATTGCTGTTGTCGCTCATCTGGTTTGCTAATTCTGCATTAGCTACCAGTTTGTTTGGCTCTCTTGGCTCCCTTAACAGATTTTTCGCCTCCAGCCCATGTGATTCCTATTCCGGGCTGATGAGTGCTAAATAGCACGAAACTGCAGTCCTCGGAGGGAATAACTGAGCTGGCGGTGTATCATAAGTATAATAGTGATGGTGTATAGACGGCAACTGCAGTTTTTTTATTTGGTTCTGTACTGAATTGAACTGTAATTTTAGAGTAAAAGCAATATTAAAAGAATGAAAATATGTTACACACAAAGAGGGATCTATGCAGTTTAGCTTGTTGAACTTAAGATTGTGTAATACAGTGTAGTTAAATTTAGAGCAACACATTCTAAAAATGGAAAAACTAATTCATAAAAATAAAATTAACTGGTTTTATTTAATGATTTTGTTTTACTTGTTTCTAATCAGTTGATTTAAACAAATGATTTTTTTGAATCAATTGATTTAAATCAACGAACCCTAAATATAACTAATATAAATGAAAAGGGATCAAAAAAGCTTTGTTCTACAATATAGTCGAAGAAAAAACCAACGTAAATCAAGCACAAATTCTGAAGAATAGCGATGTGCTTTATTTACGTTGGTTTTTCACTTTTATCTCATTACTAATAGTGGCAGTTTTTAGAAGGGGGACTTGGTTAGCCTAGTCTTACTTTTTATTTAAGAGGCATTTTTCTATATTCCATGAAACCAAAAAAATAAAGTCGTGCATTTTATTTTTAACCAAATTGAAGTCGAATAATTTGGTAAGTTAAAACCTTTAAGCGTCGTATTTTTAGTCAGAGTTGGAGTTTTTTCGGACAGTAAACATTATCATTCTGATAGAATCAAAATTCATTCTATAAACACAGGGCTACCGCTGGCGTCTAAAAAAGCGATTAAAGCAACTATTTTGAAGCAAAAGAGCCTTTGGCGACTATTTTAGCCAGAATAGGGGTAAAAGCTACTATTTTACAATAATTTGTAAAATACCGGCGACTATTTCAGTGAAGAAGACTATACACACTTTTTCTTATTCCCCTTGAACGAAAAAATGAAATTCGCTAACAAATTTACCTTCTCCTTTTCGAAAAAACGGGGGGGGGGGCGGCACTTTATTGCGTTCTTTTTTTTCGTAAGGGGACACTGGACCTTGAAAACAAACTTTTTAAATTATTGATAGATTTGCATGAAATTTTAACCATATACTTTAAACACTAATACAAGCTTAATTATAAAATTTCATTAAAAAATTTCAATTAGAAGACCAATTATTTAAAAAATATACATAACCTTAACGATAATTAACAAAACTTTGAAAAGTCCCTTGCGTAATTAATTTGATTTCACAACACTGAAACTTATTTTAAGTCATTCTCTATACTATAATAAATAAAACAAAACTCACAAAATTGTTCTCATATTGAAATAAATTCAAACAATAAAAATTTCAAAAATTTGACAAAGATTTCTTCTTTTTGAACGTCCATTGTCCTCTTAAGAGTAAGAAAGTTGGAAAATAAAATGTAATAAATAAAAAAACAAATTTAAGATCAAAAATGCGTGATGTTCATATTTTTTTGAACGACGAGTTAAATTTTTGCGATCGCAATTTTTGTAAGAGGAGTCCTTCTGATTAAATTTTTTCTAGGATTTAGGAAGAATTTTCAGAAAATTCGCTCCGCCCCCAATTGAGTTGTCTCGCTTACATAATACCCAGCTAGGATAACCCTATTTAATAAAAGTGTCATTATATTAAAATGATACAAATGCTTTTTTTAAGGAAGACAATTTTAGAAACTAATTTTTACTTTCTTTTACAAAAAAGGAAGTATTGTATTCGCGAAAAAAATTTCACTCAAATTCGGCCTTCCATTTCCATTTTGCTCACCCCCGAATGAATGTTGAGTTTATTTTTCAACCCGACCACACGCGGATATGTGCCTAGGAACGTACAGACACCCGAAATATCCATTTTGATGATCCCCGAGTTAATTACAAGGACTTTTCTCGTGACGTACATCCGTATGTATGTGCGTATGTATGTCGCATAACTCAAGAACGGTATGTCCTAGAAAGTTGAAATTCGGTACTTAGACTCCTAGTGAGGTTTAGTTGTGCACCTCCCCTTTCGGTTGCTTTCGGGTGTTTTTAAGGAGGTATTGCCCCTTTTTGGGGGGAAAACATTGTTAATTTCGATGTATACTCAAGTGGTGGTATAATTTCGCGGACACTTGGCGATATATCGCCAGTCTTTTGGTCGCCAAGTTTGTCGCCAACTTGGCAACAAACTTGGAGATTTTTTTTTTTGAAATCTGGTTTCAATTTGGCCACTGGTGGTGGTATTTAGAGTCAACTATTGAATCACAATAAAATTGCCAATAATGGGAAAATGACATTAAAATTGGAGTAAAAGGAAAACATGTGATGCACAAATCAGGTCGTTGTTATTGGTGATTAGTTCAAAGGCTATTTTTCATATTGCATACTACTTAACCAACTATTCTTAAAGTGGAACTCAGTGGCAACCGTGTAAACAGCAGGATCAAACCTTTAATCTAATAATGTCCAAGGACGCTCTCACGGGAGGTCACTGCGACCTCTCCAAAAAATTTCTTAATCGGCCATTTGTGTCTTACGATTCGACAAAATCGCCATTCGGAAGAATCGGAAGTTCTATTCGGCGAAACTATAGTCATTCGGCGAAATTTCGAGTTCCATTCGGCTAATTGAAAATTTCTGCCTTCCCAAAAATTCAGGGCACCACTGCTCATGTCTAATGCGCATCAAACAATTTAATCAATAAGTTAAATACTAGGGTGGTTCGAAAAAATGGATTTTCTTTATTTCGGAGTCGCGTTACCTCTCAAAAGTTGTAGTTTGGTATCCTCAATTGGGGAGAAATACTAAAAAAAAAAAAATTCTAAGTTGACATCTTCAGTTCGCGCATATGGTGCTAAAAATGGAATTTTTCAAAAAATTATAAAATTAGTTTTTGTATTTTTTCGTAATGAGCAGTCATAAATTGTCAGTATCTAGCGTAGTTTGAACCTAGAAAAATATTTTACAGCTTTTATGTAAGACTAGCTGCGTTGCCCGGTCTACTTTGAAAACAAAAATTGTGTCAAGTGACGTATATTCAACAATCAGGTATAAATAAAAGGAAAAAAACCGTGCAAAATTTCCCCTCCAAACAATGACGACAGATATTAAAATACTTTTAAGAAATTAAAATAAAATGAGAAAGATGGATTTAAAAAGCGTAACCATGGAAACACAAAATAAAATAAGTTTAAAAATTGAAAATGAGAAAGATGGAAATGAACAATGGATTCAAAAAGTGTTACTGTGGAAACGCAAAGTAAAATGGTTAAAAACTTCAATAGAGAACAGATTTTGTAACTTCATTTAATTTGCTTATAACTTTATTCTAATGGAGACAGAGGGTTAAACTTTCGACCGTAGGTCGAGTTAGATCTGGAGTAAAAAAAAAAGCAGCTCTTTCGAATGTTGTCAAAAAGAAAGCTGTGGGACAATTTCTTCGCTTTTTATTGATAGATTTAATGAAGAAAGTAGTGCCTAAATTTCAGCTAAGCCTAAACAAATTCGAGCTAAAAGAGCTAACTCCCGCCTTAATTACGTTAGAGCATTGAAACAAATTGCGTAGAACGCGGGAAATTCTACTCTTTCCAACGATATGTAATATTAATATGTGAAAGTCGTTTTTCACTCCCATACTCCGGAATTTACGTGAAAATTGGGCCTAAATTGAAATAAAAAAACAACTATTCATCGAATTGTTTTCGAACTGACCTGCAAACCTTCTCAGAGCTTAAAGGAACAAATTGTGAAAATTTCAGCGAAATCGGCCGGGTAGTTCTCGAGTTTTGCGAATTCAAACACACAGACGCTTTTTGGAGACTTCATTCTATACTATGTAGAGATATTTCGTTTGCACATATACGGCTTAAATTGGGCTAAAATTTCCTGCCCAATCTAAGACGTATGCGCGAACGATAGATCTTACGTAAAAGCTGTAAAATATTTTTTAGGTTCAGACTACGCAATACACTGACAATTTACGGCTGTCCCCTCCTAATAACTTTTGAGTGAGTAGTCGGTTTCAAACAAATGTTTCTTTGTTCGAAAGATCTCGGTGAGGACACCTCATTCCTACATTTCCCTTTTTAGTTTGAACTATTTTTTTGTTCAATTTTAAACAGTTCAAAAAAACTTAGCGCCTACGGGGAAATTCAAGGCAATTCCGAACTGTGAGGCGAATTTGCTTCAAACAAACTTTGTAGGAAAAAGCGTTTGATGTAAAACTTGTATATAATATATCTTTTTGATTTGAACAATTTTCCGTTCAATTTTGAACAGTTCAAACCCCTTAACATTAGCGCCTACGGGGAAACTGAAAGTCAATGTAGATTCCGTACTTGAAGGCGGATTTACTTCAAACAAATTTTGTTGGAAATAGCTCTTGACGCCAGACTCCGAGAATTTAGGGGTACCTGACTCCGAATCCGACTCCTGTGCCCGACAATTAATCGGACTCCCACTCCCCAACTTAGCCCCATAAAAATAGTCTTAAAAAACTATGTCTTAAAAACTATAAGAAAGAGCATGCTTAAAAACATGGAATCTGACCATTTTTTAAATAATTTCTTTAAGTTTAATTTTTTAAAAAATTACTGAAATCGGCGCGCTTTTAATATTTATGCTTCTGTCCGATGACATCACAGGTGATGAAATGCCATTCAGTGTTGCCATTCACCGTCCAAAATATTTAACTCTTATCTTTACTCACGTGTATTGGCAACGATAGGGTTGATAGCAAGCGTAGAGCGCAATTTTAATTCGCTTCTTGATTATCATAACGTGGAAACGCGGTACAAAGAAGCGCCAAAATGCGTCATTTGTGACGTCATCAAGACCACGCCTTGTTTGAAAAATCGGACATTTTAAAAAACTAATTAAAAAATAACTGTTGGGAAAATGAAAGAATTTTCCGGGTCCGTGTTATTATTATTATTATTTTTTTTTTTTTGCTTATTCTATCAATTTCAGTGACTAAAAGTACTACTTTTGACTGAAGGAAAAATCCCATTATGAACAGTTCAAATCCCTTAACATTAGCGCCTACGGGTAATTTCAAGGCAATACCGAACTTGGAGGCGAATTTACTTCAAATAAACTTGTAGGCAAAAGGTTTTGATGAAAAAATATGCATACAAAATATCTTGATTTGAACAATTTTCCGTTCAATTTTGAGCAGTTCAAATCCCTTAACATTAGCGCCTACGGGGAAACTGAAAGTCAATGTAGATTCCGCAGTTGAAGGCGGATTTGCTTCAAACTCATATTGTTCTAAATAGCTCTTGACGACAAACTCCAGACTCCGAGAATTTTGGGGCACGTGACTCCGACTCACTCCTGTGCTCGAAAATTAGTCTGACTCTGACTTCGTAGTTTTGGCAAAAATTTAAATGTAAGTGAGCGTGTGTTTCTATTTATTTTTCGGTATAATTTGCACTGAATAAATTTCCTCCCAACCCCGAAAAAATTCGAAATGAGGGACCCTAATAGAATTTTCTGAAATACGCGCATGGAGAGAAAAAAAACTTGACGTGACGGAAGAAAACTAAGTACAGTTTTGAAATCATCAGTGCCTATTTTTCTCTAAAAGAAGTTAAAAACCTGACTTAGCAGAAATTTTGTAAGATCGTTCAATTGTGTCCTGTTGTCCTGTAATTTGTCTTGGAGACATGCTTGCACCTCCAGGGAAAAGGTTAGTTTTAATTAAAAGACATGTGGAAATGCGTTATTTTAAATAGTGGTTAAGAAGAGGGCTTACCCCTCTTTTATTTTCAACTAGTGGCACCCGCACGGCTTTGTCCGTAGTAGAAAACTAAGGGGTTACGGTAGCTCAAATGATGGAACGATCAAAAAAAACTTTATTGCTTATTTCAAAACTAAAAACTATTCTGAACACAAGGGAAAAGTTCCATTGCTTTAGTTCAAATATTTAAAAAGTTATGGATGGTTTTAGGTCATGCTCGCTATATGTTCTTATGCAAAAGAAAAACTTCAAATTGCTTTTTCTCGATGATGGTATTTTTGTGTTTTCATGTCATTAGAATCCCTAAGGAGATTTTTCTATTAAAGATACAGCTTTAAAGTAATACTTTTTGCAATTGGGATAACCTATTTGACAAAACTGTGCATTGGATAAGCATTTTATAAATTACTCAAATGTTCAGAGATTGTTAAACCTTTAAAAACCAAATTAAAAAAAAAAAAATTTCGATTTTTTTACATAATTAATCACAGAAAATTTTCTAATAAACTCATAAGCAAGTGAATGCACAGATTTTTATAGATGATTATAGTGATCGTTTAGCAAAAAACGTTTTTTAAATTAGTGCAAAAATAAAAAAGCCTTAAAGATTTTTAAAAATTGAAATTTTTCTCTTTTTTAATTGTAGGCAAGATTTTTTAATTTTGAAAATAAATTATTGATTATGAAATAAGTATGCTTGTTATGGTTTCAAAAAAAATATAAAATTTATTTAAATTCAAGAAAAATGTTTGAAAGCTACTGTGATCCCTTAAAAGGTTTTTTGGTTCGCCTGGGCGGTCATTCCAAGCTCGTCAGCTTGCGAGATCGAGATTCTCGCTCACGTGATCGGTTGTGATGTAAAAATGTCGCAAAGTAGTATTCTAATTTACTCGAACCTAGCCTCAAGCTAAGCTCTAGTGGGCGAGCTTGGAATGACCGCCCTGGTATATTTACAAATATGATTTTCTCGCCAATTGGCTTGCCCATGTATGTTACGGTTCTAAGTTATAACTTGGTAATTTACTCGTCCATGTTCTGATAAGTTTGCTCGGGAAAATGTTCTTAAAATTGGAATAGAAAAAGAACAAAATCGAATTTTTGAAAAATCGCTTTGAGGTGCACACCCTTAGAATACAAAATAATTCTGTGCCAAATTTCATGAAAATCGGCCGAACAGTCTAGGCGCTATGCGCGTCAGAGATCCGGACAGAGATATCCAAGCAGACTTTCAGCTTTCTTATTAGTAACGACATTACGTTAGTGACTGTGGAATGTTTGTATAAGTCAAACATTGACAGAACACCATTCATGTCGCAACATTGCTGAATTCCGCTCTACGTTCTCTCAGATGTTTTGTGGAATTTCGAGGCCTTTTTTTGCCGGAAAACATGTGCAAGAATAGAGAGCAGAATTCAGCTGTGTTACGACATGGATGGAGATCTGCCGATGTTTGACTTAAGGGGAGTCGGTACCCTAAATACTTTCAAAAATTTGATTTTTTGATTTTTATATATTTTTAAACCCCATTTCATTACCTTTTTTAATGATACAAACTTGATCGTGCTCATATTAGAAGCTAAAGTAACCTTTAAAAAATGTAAAACCTATTTTGATGAGGTATGATTTTCCCTTTAAATTGCAATATCTCGAAATGGTATTTTTGAAACGAAATGTTCCTTTTTCTCAAACTAAATCGTGTTAGGCTTTGAAATTTTTTCCACTTATTCCATTCATCTTACTGCATATACTGAAGAAATTTTTTTCTCACATTCGAAAAATTTTTTTTTTCGAATGTGAATTATCAGCTCTTTTATAGAGCTGATTTTGTGTTGCAAAATGGCATTTTTTGAAAAAAATACAGCGACTTACACATTAGATTTTTTTAAAAAATAACTAAGATTTCTTTCTGTAAAATTTTACTTCAGTATAGAGAAGTCTACTTAAGGTACAGAAAAAATTTCATAATTGCATCTTTAATAGATTTTCAGAAAAAGGTAAATGAACATGTGCAAATTAACACTGACGGTATAGGGGGTGCTGACTCCCCTTCAGGGTAATTAACTTCTAACATTCAACCACAACTGACGTCAAGCTGAAACTAAAGGGGGAGGGAGGAGGAGGTTACTGTTTTTAAAACTCAAATGTTCATGCAAGAAGTTTTGAAGTCATTGGCTTATGTGGAAACGGCTTGATGTTTGTGACCAATCTTTTTCAAATTGGCAAATACAGGGTGATTTATAATGAATGGGACAAAAGAAAAAATGATTGTGAACGTTGTAATTAATATACAGTGAAACCTGTGTAAGTTGACCACTTGCGGTGAACTACTTTAGCGATCAACTTAAACAATTAGTCAACTTACAGAGGTTGATTTATATGAAATAGGACTAATTCTGTACCTGAAAATAGCGGTCAACTTACAAGGGTGGTCAACTTTACAGTGAAACCTGTGTAAGTTGACCACTTGCGGTGAACTACTTTAGCGATCAACTTAAACAGTTGGTCAACTTACAGAGGTTGATTTATATGAAATAGGACTAATTCTGTACCTGAAAATAGCGGTCAACTTACAAGGGTGGTCAACTTTACAGTGAAACCTGTGTAAGTTGACCACTTGTGGTGCACGACTTTCGTGGTCAACTTAGACAGGTGGTCAACTTACAAGGGTGGTCAACTTTACAGGTTTTACTGTACAGTGAAACCTGTGTAAGTTGACCACTTGCGGTGAACTACTTTAGCGATCAACTTAAACAGTTGGTCAACTTACAGAGGTTGAACTATATGGTAAGATCTAATTCTGTGCCTGAAAATAGCGGTCAACTTTACAGTGAAACCAGTGTAAGTTGACCACTTGCGGTGAACGACTTTAGCGGTCAACTTAGACAGGTGGTCAACTTACAAGGGTGGTCAACTTTACAGGTTTTACTGTACAGTGAAACCTGTGTAAGTTGACCACTTGCTGTGAACTACTTTAGCGATCAACTTAAACAATTAGTCAACTTACAGAGGTTGAACTATATGGTAAGATCTAATTCTGTGCCTGAAAATAGCGGTCAACTTACAAGGGTGGTCAACTTTACAGTGAAACCTGTGTAAGTTGACCACTTGCGGAGCACGACTTTCGTGGTCAACTTAGACAGGTGGTCAACTTACAAGAGTGGTCAACTTTACAGGTTTTACTGTACAGTGAAACCTGTGTAAGTTGACCACTTGCGGTGAACTACTTTAGCGATCAACTTAAACAGTTGGTCAACTTACAGAGGTTGAACTATATGGTAAGATCTAATTCTGTGCCTGAAAATAGCGGTCAACTTACAAGGGTGGTCAACTTTACAGTGAAACCTGTGTAAGTTGACCACTTGCGGAGCACGACTTTCGTGGTCAACTTAGACAGGTGGTCAACTTACAAGAGTGGTCAACTTTACAGGTTTTACTGTACAGTGAAACCTGTGTAAGTTGACCACTTGCGGTGAACTACTTTAGCGATCAACTTAAACAGTTGGTCAACTTACTGAGGTTGAACTATATGGTAAGATCTAATTCTGTGCCTGAAAATAGCGGTCAACTTACAAGGGTGGTCAACTTTACAGTGAAACCTGTGTAAGTTGACCACTTGCGGTGAACTACTTTAGCGATTCGTGGTCAACTTAGACAGGTGGTCAACTTACAGAGGCTGATTTATATGAAATAGGACTAATTCTGTACCTGAAAAAAGCGGTGAACTTAGGCAGGTGGTGGTTAACTTACACGGGTGGTCAACTTTACAGGTTTTACTTTGTTTGGAAATTTCAAATTATCTCAACTACATTTATTCATGTTTCTACAGGTGTTCTCTTCGGTGACACGACAAATGTCTACACGGTAATCAAGCTCCTGACACAATCGTGATAGCATATGCTTCAGTTGCTGATAAAAGGTAAAATTAATATGTATTGTAAAAAAAAGAATTTTCTTGTTTTTCGAAAACATTTTCTATATAATATTTTCTTTTCATAAATAACTGGGGTCATATTCTTTCATAAATATTAGTTTTTTATTCTAATTTTATAGATGAAGGACATTTTACCTTTTATATATTGAGGAATACATGTTATATGTATATGGGATTTTAAATATAGCCAACAAAAATTGATTAATTTTATTTCTTTTGGAGCATTTGAAGTTTGTTTCTACTACTGTTTGCACCGTTGGTTGAGAACGCTAACAATTGACACTCGACGTTAAATCCCGGTTATCACAAATTTTCCATTTCAACTGCGCTTGCGCGAAGACTTTGCTGATTTCAAAAATATTTCTAAAATTAATTAGAAACATTTTAAATTTGATAATAAATATGAGATGGCAACAGGAAAAAAATCACAAAGCTTTCTCTGATTTAGATTTTAGGCCTCGGTAAATATTGAGTTTCACGTCTTAATTATTAATGAATTCGGTGTTTGATTTTTCCATCAAATAAAGGCCCTTTTCAGGGCCAAATTTTTAACCTCAGAAGAGCGTACTAGAATTGCAGCATCACTTCTAATACAAAGCCGAACCCTCAACCTAAATACAAATGTATAATACTAAGCTATTTACGCCTAACGCAAAATATCCGCAAAAACAGGATATCTGTACTGATATTCCAATTATTTTTGAAGTACACAACGTGTTTTACACTTACGTTAAATCAATATTTCCAAACTAATAAATATTGAAGTGTCATTTTCTCTTTACATTATAAAGATTATCAGTTATTTATATCCGTAGTTTCATATAATGTATCACGAAATCGCTGTGAAAATATTCTAATGGCGTTCATTAATTTGTTGAGACTCTAGCTCAGCCTAATTATAAACAAGCAACACGAAATCTTAAAACAAAAAACCCAAAAAGTTAAGTCCACGCGCAAGCGCAGTTGAAATGGCAAATTTGTGATAACCGGGATTTAACGTTTAGTACAATTGACGCATGAGCGATGGCTTTAAAAATTCGTACTACCAGGGGCGTATCCTACTTAACCATGAAAGTAGAGGGGGGGGGAGGCAGCCGTAAGGAAGCCCTGATGGGCATATTTTGTTTCACGACATGGCAAAAATATCACCATTCGGAAAGTTTTGTTTGACGATATGATAAAAATATCATTCGGCAAAATTTGGAGTTCCATTAAGCGAATTATGATTATTCGGAGAAATTTGGAATTCCATTCGGCCCATGGAGTTTCCACCCTGATAGAATTTGGAAGTTCGGGGAGCACCTGAAAAAGCCCATTTGGGCAGTTAGGAGACTGGTTTTTAGAGCACCCCTCCCCCCCTTTTTATGCCAAGATTTTGGAAGCAATGAAATTCTGAAAAGAGTGCGGTTTATTAAACGGACTGAATTTTAAGTCACTTTCCCTTTTCAATTGAGCTCCCAAAGAAGATGTATACACTTTTAAACTCAGGAACAAGTTACTACATCTGAACTCTTTGATAAATTTAGAAATTGAAACAAGTTTTTTTTTTGCGAAATTCTAAATATTTTTTGTTTTTGAAGTAGGGAGGGGTGGGGAAGCTGCCCGACCTTGCCCCTCTCTGGATACGCCCATGCGTAGAGTTGGCTATCGCCATCCCTGTCGAACGAATATTGTGAAGCGCTAACTTGTTCATTCTAAGCAATCTTTAACAGCTGGCAACCCCCACTTGTGGCCATTTTTGCATAGGCAACCTTAGTTAATCACGTTCAGAAAAAAAATAGCTTTAATTTCATATATAAATGGTGACTATACTTTATGAGTGCATAAATGTTCACCAATAGTACCCTTTTACATGTGGCTGCGAATTGGTAACGACCTGTTGCGCAACGGCAACCATAACTTTTCAAGTTCTTTAGGTATATTTCTTAAAAGTAGAGTATAGTTTATATTAATAACAAATGCGTCATTTTTACCCCCAAAATGTCAAATATCGTTAATTTTATTAAGAAAAATACTTGCGGACACTTCTTGCTAGGCAATCTAACCAAAACACATTGCCCCTTTCGTAATGTAATATAAAAATGTGATTTTGACTTTATACTACATGAGTGCAGAATTCTGCAGCCGGAACTTAAACTAATACTGTTATCGTTGAATACAGAGCATCCAAATTTATAGAGATGGTCCTGACACACCTAAAATGAATTGTCACCCGCGGCCAAACGGGGGTTAGCGAGCGAAATGAGCATTGGGCGGAGCTCCCTAGTTTATACCGCTAAAACCTGTCCAGTCTGCCTTTTTAGTTTTGTTCGGACGGAGACTTAATAAAGTGTTATTAGCTAGATCTCGTCCTCGTAGAACTTTAATTACCAGAATTATCAATTAAAAGCACCAAAATTAGCTCTCTTTTGGAGTTTTGGTTGTGAAAACGTACTCGCATATTTAAAGTAATAGTACTAGAAGAAGCACTAAATAAATTGCATTCGATCCAACCGTCGGCTATAGGTTTCAAATCATTACAACTTACTAGGAGAGAACAAGTTTTATTAATTCGTCTTCGCATGGGTCATACCAGGTTCACCCATAAATACCTCTTATGCTGTGAACCAGCTCCAACTTGTATTAAATGTAACGTCAACCAGACAGTGTTGCATAGTTTATGCAACTGCCCAAATTTTAATCAAATACGTTTTAAATATTTTAATGATTTTAATCCATCTTTGAAAGACTTGCTGGGTGTGTTGAGATGGGAAAAAATGTCAGTCTGTCTGTCCCTCCCTAATAACTTTTGAATTAATAGTCCGATTCGAACAAACTTTTTTTGTTCGAAAGATCTCAGCGAGGACACCTCATTCCCATATTTCACTTTTTGATTTGAACTATTTGTTCAATTTTGAACAGTTCAAAAAAAAAAACTTAACATTAGCGCCTATGGGGAAATTCAAGGCAATTCCGAACTGTGAAGCGAATTTGCTCAAACAAACTTCGTAGGAAAAAGCTTTTGATGAAAAATTTGTATATAAAATATCTTGTTGATTTGAACAATTTTCCGTCCAATTTTGAACAGTTCAAATCCCTTAACATTAGCGCCTACGGGGAAACTGAAAGTCAATGTAGATTCCGTACTTGAAGGCGGATTTTTTTCAAACAAATTTGGTTGCAAATAGCTCTTGACGCCAGACTCAGACTCCGAGAATTTAGGGACATCTGACTCCGACTCCTGTGCCCAACAATTAATCGGACTCCGACTTCGTAGCTTTGGCAAAAATTTATACACGGAGGACAAATGACTGACCCCGATTCTTGGATATTCGTCTCCGACTCCTTTATCCCGAAAATGAGATTGACTCCGACTCCGCATCTATGGTTTTAACTGTGAAATAATTATTATTGATATGACTTGTTATTATTTTCACGCTAAAGTTATAATTTTGGTATTCAGTTTTCGGCGCATAAGCTCGAAATCATTTATGTTTCTACATAAAGATATGCGCGGACTTTTTTTTGACAATGAAAAGTATTTCTTTAAGTTAACATTTTATTGTTTTTATTTTGGTAAGTGTATTAATTCATTTAAAAAATAGTTTTTGGCAACATGGGAAAAAGAAACTATTTTTTTTTATATGATGTATTTATTTTAATGAGCTTATTAATTTTAATTATTTTTTCGTTTTGAAAGCTATTAAAAAATTTTTTTAATGGAAAAAAGTATATTAGCTTTTTGTTTAAAAGGTGCTGCTATTTTATTGTTTTTTTTTCGCATCTAATTTTTTAGATAAGTGAGGAATAATTTAATCCTAGAAATTAGCTTAAAATATTTAAAAAATGTTTGAAACAATTTGCGGTTTTAACTATTTTTGAGAATACTGATCAGGTACTAGAAAGTAGTATGGGTATACGAGAAAGTTGGCTCGAATGGTTCTAGACGGAACTTCTTGTTTAATACTAGTACTTGAAGGTTTATGCATTTTACTTCAAAATATGCTTACTTTTACTTTTTGACTTATTCTTAAATGAAAAATAAATAGTTATGTGATAAAAAACCATTTGCCCTCAATGGTTCTTGCGCCATAAAAGTCAAACCAACCGACCTAGAAGAAAGATCATAAATTATACAAGCTGTTTAACCCCTTCAGACCTGGTGTCCGGTATACCAGACATACACTTTAAACAGCTGCTAATCATTTAATAATTGATTAAATTACTTGATTATTTTTGTGGTTGACTCTTTACATTCTGCTTATTACAATCAGTGAAATAATGTTTCGTTTTGGGCTTGACAAGACTGACATAAGGATTTGGAGATAGAGAGCGGCTCGTTTTTCCAACCATGGATTTTCGTCTGAAAAGCGAGAGGGTTTTTTCCTGATTTTTTTTTTAAATAATTTTTAATTGCTTTAAACGATTATATTGTTTTATTATTGTTTAAACAATATTTTATAAAGGAGTTTGTTTGGTATTTTATCGTTTTTTTATTTGAAATATTAATTTCAAAAATATAAGTTCGGAATTTTGGACGTGCCATATCTCTTTCAATTTTTCTCCTACAAACCTGAAATTTTTTTCTATAAGATACCCTTTACCATAGTATACTGTGTACCAAATATCAACATTTTTGGTCAAGTATTTCATAATTTCGACTGAAGGGGTTATATAGCTGATGTGGTTGACTTAAGTTCGCATTTTTGCTGAAGGTCAAGCATGTAGCTTTAAGCCGAGTTTAAATGATCAGTAGTTTTAGATCACTGCAAGTTACTTAATAAACCTCGCGATATAAACTCTTTCAATGTTTTGACAAGATTTCGAAATTTAATCTTATAATCATAACTAAGTCAATGCATATTAACTAAAGTGTAAAAAATAATTACAAAAGAAAAAACGAGACTGCGTAAAAACAAAACAAAAAAATAGATGTATGCCCAGTAGTTTAGAATTTTAAGTACGAGTGGTACCAGCACAGCTATGCCCGTAGTAGAAAATTAAAAGGTCGTTTGGTTCACCTGTATATTTACAAATGTATGGTGAATTTCTCGCCAACTGGCTTGCCCATGTTACGGTTCCACGTTATGATAACTTGATAATTTACTCGTCCATCTTATGATAATTTTGCTCGGGAAAATGTTCTTAAAATTGGAATAGACAAAGAACAAAATCGAATTTTCGAAAAATCGCTTCCTGGTGCCCATGCTATAAACTAATTCTGTGCCAAATTTCATAAATCGGTCGAATCGTTTAGGCGCTGCGCCCGTCAGAGATCCTGACAAAGATCCAGACACTTTCAGTTTTATTAGTAAAGATAGACTACTGAATAACTACACCATTGAAATAGTTTTATAATCGATACACACATAAGACAAATCATAAATTCCAAAACAGAATAGAAGGATCAACTGTGGCCCTTCTATTCACTGATCATGGGGCCCATTCCTTTTTAAATCAAGGAACCCCGTACAATTTGAATGGGCCCCGACTGTTTATCCTTCTATTCTGCTTTTGAATTTAAGATTTGTATTATGTGTGTATCGATTATAAAACTATTTCAATGGTGTAGTTATTCATTAGTCTTTACTAATAATAAAAAAGCTGAAAGTCTCTCTGGATATCTGTCTGGATCTCTGTGTCACACATAGCACCTAGACCGTTTGTCCGATTTTCATGAAATTCGGCACAGAATTAGTTTATAGCATGGGGTGTGCACCTCGAAGCGATTTTTCGAAAATTCGAATTTTTTCTTTTCTATTCCAATTTTAAGAATTTTGAAGAGCAAATGATCACAACGTGGACGATTAAATAACGAAATAATCATAACGTGGAACCGTAACAAAATGAATATAGCAAATTGCCGAGAAATTCATCATCCATTATTTGTAAATGCACAGGCGAAACAAATGACCTTTTAATTTTCTACTACGGGCAAAGCCGTGCGGGTACCGCTAGTACTTAATGAAGTTCTAAACTCCTGGGCTTATATTTTTTACTTCTGTTTTTTTTGTTCATTTTCAGAAGCACAGTCATCCCTAATGAGCTTAACCATTGAAAAATTGTAGGGAGAGGGTATTTGAATGGGTTTTAATCTCATGGGGGGGGGGAAGGGGGAGAGGATGGGCATCCCTGCTTAAGAGAAGCTTTTTACTTCCTGTTACAAAAAAGGAAGTATTGTATTCGTGAAAAAAAATTTTCACTCAAAAATCGGCCTTCATTTCCATTTTGCTCACCCCCAAATGAATGTTGAGTTTTTTCGACCCGACCACACGTACATATGTACCTAAGAACGTATAGACGCCCGAAATATCCATTTTGACAATCCCAGAGTTAATTACAAAGAGTTTTCTCGTGACGTCTGTATGTGCGTTTCTATGTCGCATAACTCAAGAACGGAATGTCCTAGAAAATTGAAATTTGGGACGTAAACTCCTAGTAGGGTCTGGTTGTGCACCTCCCCTTTAGGTTGCATTCGGGTGTTTCTAAAGGGGTGTTTTGCCCCTTTTTTGGGGGAAATCAATTTTAACTTCGATGTATTAAGTGGTGTTATAATTGGGCGGTCACTTGGCGATATATCGCCAGTGTTTTTTCGCCAAGACTTGGCGACAAATTTGGCGGATTTTTGAGCAATCACGATTGCTAATTGCTTTAATTTGACTATTTTTGGCGTCCTATCTTATTTTCCCACCGCCACCCTCCGCAGCAACACCGTCGACCGGGTCCTCACGATGCTGCTCCTCTAGCGAATACCGTCTCCAGGTTGCATCCATGTCCTACACACACGCGCATACATACACAACTACACACATGCACGCACAAACACACACACACACACCTACACACACATACACAAACACGTAAACAAATACACACACATACACACACATACACACACATACACACACATACACATACACACACAAACACACACAAACACACACAAACACATACACATACACACACATACACAAACACATGCACACACAAACACATGCACACACATGCACACACAAACACATGCACACACAAACACATGCATACACACACAAACTACCCACACATTCATGCCTGCACTCAGACACATACACATACCCCCCCACATACACACATACACACGTATGCCTGCACACACATACCCCTACACACACATACCCCTACACACACATACCCCCACACACACATACCCCCCACACACACATACCCCCACACACACATACCCCCACACACACATACCCCCCACACACACATACCCCCCACACACACATACCCCCACACACACACATACCCCCCACACACACACATACCCCCCCCCACACATACCCCCCCCACACACATACCCCCCCCCCCCACACAAACACACATACCCCCCACACACAAACACACATACCCCCCACACACAAACACACATAACCCCCACACACAAACACACGCCTGCATACACACTCATGATTGCGGAAAACATAATTTGAATTCAAGAGGTCAAAATTCAAATTTTTTTTTTTAAATCTGGTTTCAATTTGTCCACTGTTGTTGATATTTAGAGAGTAAACTATTGAATCACATTAAAATTGCCAATAATGGGAAAATGACATTAAAATTGGAGTAAAGGGAAGTCATGTGATGCACACACATCAGCTCGTTTCTTTTTAGTTTTTTTTTTTTGTTTGGTTTGTACGCAGTCGGGTTTTTATTCAATTTTTTGTTTTGCAGAAGTGATGTTTGCGTGGAAAGACGGAACTCTGCCTGTTTAATCCTCATCTCCCTTTTGGTATCCGTGAGTTATTTTGCATCTATATCAGCGGCTCTTACTTTATCGAGTAATAGCAGTATGGGAGGGGGTTGGGAATGAGCGACTGTTTTTAACAGCCCTAAACGATAAAGTCCGATTTTATTGTGTTAGTTTCATGGTGACACTGAGGAATTTTAAATTTAGGTTAGTTACTTTTCAATTAATGATTTAAGTTTATATTAAATTGGATCTGAATTGTGTTGTAGTATTTGTGTGCTTCCATTGCTGTGCATTAAAAATGTATGTGAATAGATATACAGTTGAACCTCCATATATCGAACTTCCACATATCGAAATTTTCTATGTATCGAAATCAAAGCAAATTATGTTCATTGCATAGAAAAATTGTTTCTATAGATCGAAAAGATCTCTATATCGAAAAAATCTCTATATATATCGAATACTTTTACGAGACATTCGTAGATTTTTTCCTTTTTAGACTGTTTGTCTCATGGAAAATGAAGGTTAGGGGAGAACATTATGTTCACTTATGGTTGCTACGAAACGCATAAGGAATCTGGGGTTAAGGGATGTGTAGATAGGTCGTTGTTTCTTTCTGGAGTTCTCGAATTCCCTCAAGTTTATTTCAAATCTTAGTTGCAACCAGTAACATTGTAAAATCAGTTTCAAGTTCTCTTTTTAGTCTGTTGATTATCATTCCTAATCTTTTTAGCTTCAGTAAAAATCATTCAAGTTAAGTAGATTGTTTTTTTATTTTTCGCTCGATTACATTTTGAAAACGAAAATCCCTTAATGTTGCGGATCAAGTTGAATTGAAGGAAAATGAAGATGTATGAAGGCGCAAAAATGTAATTTCTGTTTTTTAATTATTAACTTTTATTTAATGCGGTGCTCGTATTAATTTGAAACTGGGTTTCACACACGTAAATTAGCTTTAATTTTAACGTTTTAGGAGACTTTTAGGATAAAATAAGATCGTTTCTATATATTGAAATTTCTATGTATCAAATTTTTTTCCGACAATTTGCTGCTTCGATAATATATGGAGGTCCGACTGTATGTGTTTGATTGAGAATTATACCAGTGGGGAAAAAAGACCATTTTTAACTCAAATATTACTGGGTAATTTTTAAGTTGCTCTGTTAAGTGCTATTTTTGAATGTTGTAAAATTGTTTAGGAAATGGCTCTGGTGGTATCATTTTTGAATGTTTCTTAAATTGTTAGGAAAGTAGTTCTGTGGTATATATAATGTAATTTTTTTAAATGTTAGAGAAATGGCTCTTTGGGATATGATTTTTTAAATTTTAATGTTAGGAAAATGGTTCTGTGGGGTTTTAAAATATTAAAGTGGCTCTGTAGAATATAATTTAAAAATAGTTTAGAATTGTCAAATGGCTCTGTAGAGTATAAATTTTAAATGTTGTCAGGGTAAGTGTTTCTGTATGACATAATTTCAAACTAATGTTTTAGAAGGATTGTTAAAGAGATAGTTGTATGAAATATATTTTTAAAAAATTAAAATTTTTAGGAACGCTGGAATATGTTTTTTAATTTCTTTTATGCAAAAGAAAAACTTGAAACTGCTTTTTCTCGATGATGGTATTTTTGTGTTTTCATGTCATTAGAATCCCTAAGGATTTTTTTCTAATAAAGATACAGCTTTAAAGTAATACTTTTTGCCATTGGGATAACATATTTGACAAAACTGTGCAGTGGATAAGCATTTTATAAATGACTCTAATGTTTAGCGCATGTTAAACCTTTAAAAATAAATTTAAAAAAAAACTTTGATTTTTTACATAATTAAACACAGAAAATTTTCTAAAACTCATAAGCAAATGAATGCACAGACTTTTAGAGATTATAGTGATCGTTTAGCAAAAAAAAAAAAAAAAATTAGTACAAAACTTAGCCTTAGGGATTTCAAAAAATTGAAATTTTCTTCAATTCTCTGAATTTTTGATTAAGTAATAAGTATGCATGTTATAGGTTTAAAAGAAATATAAAATTTACTTAAATTTAAAAAAATGTTTGAAAGATACTGTGACCCGTAAGCTGAAACAAGAAAAATATATACATGTATAAATTTATTATAGGCCTGGAAAGTTCAAAATAGGTCAATTTTATACGCAAATTACCCAGACAGACCCTACCCAAAGTTTGTCATCAGAGGAGAAAACGTCCCTCTCGCTACCCCTGGACTCTCTTAACGCGTTCTGGGGTCCTACTTCAGCGTTGCCAACTCCTAAAAATGTTTCCCCCTAAAATCAACTCATAAAACCCCTAAATGACGTCAGAAAGTCACGTGATCATTTAACTGAGACGTCACACATGGGATTAAAAGATCACGTGACCATTGCTATTTTTCATTGCTGAGTGGAATAAAATCATAATTGTCACTTTTGTCATTTCTGATCAAAACCAATGGTTACGAAGGCTCAAAGTCTGTAAGTAAAAAAATTCATGAAAGAAACGAAAAATAGCATTTTCATAGGTAAAAGAACATTTTTACCTAATAAAACCCTAAAATTTAAACCCCTAAATTTACCCCTAAAAAATCCCATTCTAAAATTTTCCCCATAAATTTTGGGGAAAAACCCCTAAGCTGGCAACCCTGCCCTACTCGGTGCATTTCTCACCTACCACTGCCCCCAATCAACCAGCGCCCTCTGATGAAATAACCCGTGGCTCAGGACGTGGTAAGAAAGTGTTTCTGAGAGGTTGTGGGAATTAGTTTAAAAAAACAACTTTAATTTTCTTTAAGTAAAAAATAAACTCTTTTTGACCTTCTAGGCGATCTGAAACTCAAATAATCTAGTTACTCAATAGGTGTCACCACTTACATTACATTTAGAGCTAATGACTTCAGTGGTTCCATCTATTGAGTACCTCGACTACAAAAGCGGTAGATCGTCAATTGGGAGAATACCAAAATTTCTTCAGCTTATTTTAGTCATTACAAAGCAATATGCGCCGGATGTAACAAAACCAATGACCACAACTGCTAAGGGTGGTAGAATTTAGCAAGGAGAAAATTTTACCATACAATGCGTCGATTCGCAAGAAGTCGCTCCGGCGCGGCGTCAGTGTGAGATATTCCTTTTCCGTTGCAGATTATTTATCCCGTGGTCGCTCGTTTGAGAATTCATTGTAAAGTTTTTATTAATGAAGATTATTTGTTCTTGTGTGTTCTATAAGCGCTCTTTTGCGGCGAGCTGTTTGCTTTCCATGTATATTTCGTTTTTTTTTCCCCTCTGGCTAAAAATTATTGACTTTCCTGCCGGAAGTCATGTAATATTCCAAATTTTGTAGCTTCAAAATTTAAATCATGAGTTTCTCTTTTACTTATTGATAGTTCATGGTTTCGTGAAATATCAATTAAATGATAAATATTAGTAGTTTTTAGTAGGGAGTCCTTTTAAAATACTCATGCTTGCATTACTCAAAATTTACGATTGCCTCACGGAAGAGAATGATTTTCCAATTAGTTAAATTAATATTTCTATAGGTAGAAAAGTTTCAAATACCGAAGAAACTTTATTTTTTGGCTTATAAGTGTCTTTTCCTTAAAAAAAAATATCGTAGTAAATCCAGTTTAGCTATATTTTGTGCTGTAGGACAAGAAAAAAAAATGTTTTTAATAGTAAAATGCCACTATTGCAATAGAGTAGCGCCTCATCGATACTTACAGTGCTAAAATGTGTTACTGTGAATTTATATGCCCTTTTTATAGTAGCAAAAGAAACTTTTTTCTTTATTGTGCCTCTAAACGCCTTTTCTTTAAACAAAAAATCCCGATATATGATTTTTTCTGTAATGACAGTTTGAAAATACCGTATTCTGAATGATGATTTGAAAACATCAAATAAAACCATTGCTATATGTGGCTATTAAACAGCCATAATTTCGAAAACAAAAGTTGCCTAGCAATCCCTTGTGAGACGTCTTACTGCGTTAAGCGTGGAACTTGGGATAGGCAATGTCTGTTTTACTGAGAACTAAATGTAAGTAAATGAAAAAGATGAGGCTACATTAGCATGTGTATCCTATTCGTACCGCATAGTAAGAGGTGCTTGCATAATTATTTACACTAAGTGTTTTTCGACTAAAAATTATTCACTTTCGTGCCGGCAGTCATGTGTGTTCCAAATTCTGTAGCTTCAAAATTTAAACCTTGTGTAGTTTCTCTTCTACTTATTGATAGTTCATGGTTTCGTGAAATATCAAATGAGAAACATTAGTAGTTTTTGGTAGGGAGTCCTTTTAAAATAAGAAGCTTTACTCAAAATTTAAGATTGCCTCACGGAGGAGAATGATTTTCCAATTAGTTAAATTAATATTTCTATAGGTAGAAAAGTTTCAAATACCGAAGAAACTTTATTTTTTGGCTTTTAAACGTCTTTTCCTTGAAAAAAAAAAAAATCTTAGGAGATCTAGGTTAGCTATTTTTTGTGCTGTAGGACAAAAAAAAGTTCTGAATAATAAAATGCCACTATTGCAATAGATGTAGCGCCTCATCGATACTTACAGTGCTAAAATAAATACTGTGAATTTATATACACAATTTTTATAGTAGCGAAAGAATTTTTTTTCTTTTGTGCCTCTAAACGTCTTTTCTTTAAAATAATCCAAAGAAGGATTTTTTTTTGTATGACAGTTTTAAAACACCGTATTCTGAAAGAAGATTTAAAAATATTAAAGGAAATCATTTCTGTGTATTGGCTATTAAACAGCCATAATGGAGAAACCGAAACTTGCCTAGCAATCCCTTGTGAGACGTCTTACTGCGTTAAGCGTGGAACATGGGATAGGCAATGTCTGTTTTACTGAGAACTAAATGTAAGTAAATGAAAAAGATGAGGCTGCATTGCATGTGTATCCTATACAGCATAGTAAGAGGTGCTTGCATAAATATTTACACTAAGGGTTTTTCGACTAAAAATTATTCACTTTCGTGCCGGCAGTCATGTGTATTCCAAATTCTGTAGCTTCAAAATTTCAATCATTTGTTTCTCTTTTACTTATTGATAGTTCATGGTTTCGTGAAATATCAATTAAATGGTAAATATTAGTAGTTTTTAGTTGGGAGTCCTTTTAAAATGAGAAGCATTACTCGAAATTTACGATTGCCTCACGGAAGAGAATGATTTTCCATTTAGGTAAATTAATATTTCTATGGGTAGAAAAGTTTCAAATACCGAAGAAACTTTATTTTTTGACTCTCAAGTGTCTTTTCTATAAAGAAAATTAGTACATATAGTTCAGGGTTTGTGTGTATGGTGTGAGAAGTAAAAATGAAAAGACATTATTGCAATAAATGTAGCGCCTCATCGATACTTACAGTGCTAAAACGTGTTGCTGTGGATTTATATACCCAATTTTTATAGTAGCGAAAGACAGTTTTCTCTTTTTTTGTGCCTCTAAACGTCTTTTCTTTAAAAACCCAAAGAAGGATTTTTTTCTGCATGACAGTTAAAATACCGTATTCTGAATGAAGATTTGAAACCATTGTTATGTATGAGGCTATTAAACAGCCATAATGGCGAAACCGAAACTTGCCTAGCAATCCCTTGCGAGACGTCTTACTGCGTTAAGCGTGGAACTTGGGATAGGCAATGTCTTTTACTGAACTAAATGTAAGTAAATAAAAAAGATGAGGCTGCATTAGCATGTGTATCCTATTCAGCATAGTAAGAGGTGCTTGCATAAATATTTACACTAAGGGTTTTTCGACTAAATTATTCACTTTCGTGCCGGCAGTCATGTGTATTCCAAATTCTGTAGCTTCAAAATTTCAACCTTGTGTTGTTTCTCTTCTACTAATTGATAGTTCATGGTT
Organism: Uloborus diversus; assembly: GCF_026930045.1. Classification (NCBI taxonomy): domain Eukaryota; kingdom Metazoa; phylum Arthropoda; class Arachnida; order Araneae; family Uloboridae; genus Uloborus; species Uloborus diversus. The sequence goes on along the minus strand of NW_026558098.1, from coordinate 2,530,661 downwards.
TCGTGAACTATCAATTAAATGATAAATATTAGTAGTTTTTAGTAGGGAGTCCTTTTAAAATAAGAAGCATTGCTCAAAATTTACGATTGTCTCACGGAAGAGAATGATTTTCCAATTAGTTAAATTAATATTTCCATAGGTAGAAAAGTTTCAAATACCGATGAAACTTTATTTTTTAGCTTATAAGTGTATTTTCCTTAAATATCGTAAATGTAATTTAGCTATTTTTTGTGTTGTAGGACAAGTAAAAAAATGTTCTGAATAATAAAATGCCACTATTGCAATAGATGTAGCGCCTCATCGATACTTACAGTGCTAAAATGTGTTACTGCGAATTTATATACACAATTTTTATAGTAGCGAAAGACTCTAGTCTTTGTGCCTCTAAACGTCTTTTCTTTAAAAAAATCCGACGAAGAATTTTTTTCTGTATGACAGTTAAAATACCGTATTCTGAATGAAGATTTGAAACCATTGCTATGTATGTGGCTATTAAACAGCCATAATTGCGAAACCGAAACTTGCCTAGCAATCCCTTGTGAGACGTCTTACTGCGTTAAGCGTGGAACTTGGGATAGGCAATGTCTTTTACTGAACTAAATGTAAGTAAATAAAAAAGATGAGGCTGCATTAGCATGTGTATCCTATTCAGCATAGTAAGAGGTGCTTGCATAAATATTTACACTAAGGGTTTTTCGACTAAATTATTCACTTTCGTGCCGGCAGTCATGTGTATTCCAAATTCTGTAGCTTCAAAATTTCAACCTTGTGTTGTTTCTCTTCTACTAATTGATAGTTCATGGTTTCGTGAACTATCAATTAAATGATAAATATTAGTAGTTTTTAGTAGGGAGTCCTTTTAAAATAAGAAGCATTGCTCAAAATTTACGATTGTCTCACGGAAGAGAATGATTTTCCAATTAGTTAAATTAATATTTCCATAGGTAGAAAAGTTTCAAATACCGATGAAACTTTATTTTTTAGCTTATAAGTGTATTTTCCTTAAATATCGTAAATGTAATTTAGCTATTTTTTGTGTTGTAGGACAAGTAAAAAAATGTTCTGAATAATAAAATGCCACTATTGCAATAGATGTAGCGCCTCATCGATACTTACAGTGCTAAAATGTGTTACTGCGAATTTATATACACAATTTTTATAGTAGCGAAAGACTCTAGTCTTTGTGCCTCTAAACGTCTTTTCTTTAAAAAAATCCGACGAAGAATTTTTTCTGTATGACAGTTAAAATACCGTATTCTGAATGAAGATTTGAAACCATTGCTATGTATGTGGCTATTAAACAGCCATAATTGCGAAACCGAAACTTGCCTAGCAATCCCTTGTGAGACGTCTTACTGCGTTAAGCGTGGAACTTGGGATAGGCAATGTCTTTTACTGAACTAAATGTAAGTAAATAAAAAAGATGAGGCTGCATTAGCATGTGTATCCTATTCAGCATAGTAAGAGGTGCTTGCATAAATATTTACACTAAGGGTTTTTCGACTAAATTATTCACTTTCGTGCCGGCAGTCATGTGTATTCCAAATTCTGTAGCTTCAAAATTTCAACCTTGTGTTGTTTCTCTTCTACTAATTGATAGTTCATGGTTTCGTGAACTATCAATTAAATGATAAATATTAGTAGTTTTTAGTAGGGAGTCCTTTTAAAATAAGAAGCATTGCTCAAAATTTAAGATTGTCTCACGGAAGAGAATGATTTTCCAATTAGTTAAATTAATATTTCCATAGGTAGAAAAGTTTCAAATACCGAAGAAACTTTATTTTTTAGCTTATAAGTGTATTTTCCTTAAATATCGTAAATGTAATTTAGCTATTTTTTGTGTTGTAGGACAAGTAAAAAAATGTTCTGAATAATAAAATGCCACTATTGCAATAGATGTAGCGCCTCATCGATACTTACAGTGCTAAAATGTGTTACTGCGAATTTATATACACAATTTTTATAGTAGCGAAAGACTCTAGTCTTTGTGCCTCTAAACGTCTTTTCTTTAAAAAAATCCGACGAAGAATTTTTTTCTGTATGACAGTTAAAATACCGTATTCTGAATGAAGATTTGAAACCATTGCTATGTATGTGGCTATTAAACAGCCATAATTGCGAAACCGAAACTTGCCTAGCAATCCCTTGTGAGACGTCTTACTGCGTTAAGCGTGGAACTTGGGATAGGCAATGTCTTTTACTGAACTAAATGTAAGTAAATAAAAAAGATGAGGCTGCATTAGCATGTGTATCCTATTCAGCATAGTAAGAGGTGCTTGCATAAATATTTACACTAAGGGTTTTTCGACTAAATTATTCACTTTCGTGCCGGCAGTCATGTGTATTCCAAATTCTGTAGCTTCAAAATTTCAACCTTGTGTTGTTTCTCTTCTACTAATTGATAGTTCATGGTTTCGTGAACTATCAATTAAATGATAAATATTAGTAGTTTTTAGTAGGGAGTCCTTTTAAAATAAGAAGCATTGCTCAAAATTTACGATTGTCTCACGGAAGAGAATGATTTTCCAATTAGTTAAATTAATATTTCCATAGGTAGAAAAGTTTCAAATACCGAAGAAACTTTATTTTTTAGCTTATAAGTGTATTTTCCTTAAATATCGTAAATGTAATTTAGCTATTTTTTGTGTTGTAGGACAAGTAAAAAAATGTTCTGAATAATAAAATGCCACTATTGCAATAGATGTAGCGCCTCATCGATACTTACAGTGCTAAAATGTGTTACTGCGAATTTATATACACAATTTTTATAGTAGCGAAAGACTCTAGTCTTTGTGCCTCTAAACGTCTTTTCTTTAAAAAAATCCGACGAAGAATTTTTTTCTGTATGACAGTTAAAATACCGTATTCTGAATGAAGATTTGAAACCATTGCTATGTATGTGGCTATTAAACAGCCATAATTGCGAAACCGAAACTTGCCTAGCAATCCCTTGTGAGACGTCTTACTGCGTTAAGCGTGGAACTTGGGATAGGCAATGTCTTTTACTGAACTAAATGTAAGTAAATAAAAAAGATGAGGCTGCATTAGCATGTGTATCCTATTCAGCATAGTAAGAGGTGCTTGCATAAATATTTACACTAAGGGTTTTTCGACTAAATTATTCACTTTCGTGCCGGCAGTCATGTGTATTCCAAATTCTGTAGCTTCAAAATTTCAACCTTGTGTTGTTTCTCTTCTACTAATTGATAGTTCATGGTTTCGTGAACTATCAATTAAATGATAAATATTAGTAGTTTTTAGTAGGGAGTCCTTTTAAAATAAGAAGCATTGCTCAAAATTTACGATTGTCTCACGGAAGAGAATGATTTTCCAATTAGTTAAATTAATATTTCCATAGGTAGAAAAGTTTCAAATACCGAAGAAACTTTATTTTTTAGCTTATAAGTGTATTTTCCTTAAATATCGTAAATGTAATTTAGCTATTTTTTGTGTTGTAGGACAAGTAAAAAAATGTTCTGAATAATAAAATGCCACTATTGCAATAGATGTAGCGCCTCATCGATACTTACAGTGCTAAAATGTGTTACTGTGTATTTATATATCCAATTTTAATAGCAGCGAAAGAAACTTTTCTTTTTTGTGCCTCTAAACGTCTTTTCTTTAAAAACCCAAAGGATTTTTTTTCTGTATGACAGTTAAAAAACCGTATTCTGAATGAAGATTTGAAACCATTATGTATGAGGCTATTAAACAGCCATAATGGCGAAACCGAAACTTGCCTAGCAATCCCTTGTGAGACGTCTTACTGCGTTAAGCGTGGAACTTGGGATAGGCAATGTCTGTTTTACTGATAACTAAATGTAAGTAAATGAAAAAGATGAGGCTGCATTAGCATGTGTATCCTATACAGCATAGTAAGAGGCGCTTGCATAATTATTTACACTACACATTTTTCGACTAAAAATTATTCACTTTCGTGCCGGCAGTCATGTGCTATTCCAAATTTTGTAGCTTCAAAATTTCAATCATGAGTTTCTCTTTTACTTATTGATAGTTCATGGCTTCGTGAAATATCAATTAAATGATAAATATTAGTAGTTTTTAGTAGAGAGTCCTTTTAAAATACTCATGCTTGCATTACTCAAAATTTACGATTGCCTCACGGAAGAGAATGAATTTCCAATTAGTTAAATTAATATTTCTGTAGGTAGAAAAGTTTCAAATACCGAAGAAACTTTATTTTTTGGCTTATAAGCATCTTTTCCTTAAAAAAAAAATCTTAGTAAATCTAGTATAGCTATTTTTTGTGCTGTAGGACAAGTAAAGAAAATGTTCTGAATGATAAAATGCCACTATTGTAACAGATGTAGCGCCTCATCGATATTTACAGTGCTAAAATGTGTTACTGTGTATTTATATACCCAATTTTTATAGCAGCGAAAGAAACTTTTTTCTTTTTTGTGCCTCTAAACTTCTTTAAAAACCCAAAGAAGGATTTTTTTCTGTATGACAGTTAAAAAACCGTATTCTGAATGAAGATTTGAAACCATTGTTATGTATGAGGCTATTAAACAGCCATAATGGCGAAACCGAAACTTGCCTAGCAATCCCTTGTGAGACGTCTTACTGCGTTAAGCGTGGAACATGGGATAGGCAAAGTCTGTTTTACTGAGAACAATATCTAAGTAAATAAAAAAAAGATGAGGCTGCATAGTAAAAGGTGCTTGCATAATTATTTACATTACGTGTTTTTCGACTAAAAATTATTACTTTCGTGTCGGCAGTCATGTGTATTCCAAATTCTGTAGCTTTAAAATTTCTCATGTGTAGTTTTTCTTTTACTTATATATAGTTCATGATTTCGTGAAATATCAATTAAATGATAAATATTAGTAGTTTTTAGTAGGGAGTCCTTTTAAAATAAGCATTACTCAAAATTTACGATTGCCTCACGGAAGAGAATGATTTTCAAATTAGTTAAATTAATATTTCTATAGGTAGAAAAGTTTCAAATACCGAAGAAACTTTATTTTTTGGCTTATAAGAGTCTTTTCCTTGAAAAAAAAAAAAACATCTTAGTAAATCTAGTTTAGCTATTTTTTGTGCTGTAGGACAAGTAAAGAAAATGTTCTGAATGATAAAATGCCACTATTGCAATAGATGTAGCGCCTCATCGATACTTACAGTGCTAAAATGTGTTACTGTGTATTTATATATCCAATTTTTATAGCAGCGAAAGAAACTTTTTTCTTTTTTGTGCCTCTAAACGTCTTTTCTTTTAACAAAAAATCCTTATATATGATTTTTTCTGTAATGACAGTTTGAAAATACCGTATTCTGAATGATGATTTGAAACCATTACAATGTATGTGGCTATTAAACAGCCATAATTGCGAAAACAAAAGTTGCCTAGCAATCCCTTGTGAGACGTCTTACTGCGTTAAGCGTGGAGCTTGGGATAGGCAATGTCTGTTTAACTGAGAATTAAATACGAGTAAATGAAAAAGATGAGGCTGCATTAGCATGTGTATCCTTAACAGCATAGTAAGAGGTGCTTGCATAATTATTAACACTAAGTGTTTTTCGACTGAAAATTATTCACTTTCGTGCGGGCAGTCATGTGTATTCCAAATTCTGTAGCTTCAAAATTTCAATCATGTGTTGTTTCTGTTTTACTTAGGTGATATTTCATGAAACCATAAAATATCAAATAATAAATATAAGTAGTTTTTTTTAGGGAGTCTTTTTAAAATAAGCATTACTCAAAATATAATGTCTGTTTTACTCAGAATGAAACATAAGTAAATGAAAAAGACGAAGCTGCATCAAACATGTGTATTCTAAACCGCATAGTAAAAGCTGCTTGCATAACTATTTCTGTAGTTTCATGTTCTGCCAGCTTTCGCTGTTGTGATCATCAGTTCCGTTGCATCCTAAATGCATATGACTACATAAAATTTACAATTCATGGTTCATTGAATTTAAAACTAAAGCTCTTCTAGGAAAAAAATATATTTTTGATTTCCTACAATCTTCTGTTTATTCGCATAGCAATGAAGCATTTTCATGTGTTTATCGTGTTATAAATGAATACTTATAGCTTTATTATGTTCATATTGTATTGTTTAATGAATAGACAAGATTCGTAACAAGTGGTTTTTCTGGTTTCACTTTGCCTGCATACTGGATAATTTTTATGTGTTATCTAATGACTTGTCTTTTGCAGATTGAGAGGGCTGCTGCGTGCATTTGGAACGTGTTTCGTAAAAGTAGATAAGTTTCGAAGTTCAATTTATCCATCGTAATTTTGCTACCTAATATTGTAAATTGTTTAATTGAACTCTAACATATTTCCCAGACTATTCGGCTCTCGCTCAGACACCTGACCAGCAAATTAGAGCGTTTTATTGGTTGGAGGATTCGACCGGCGGTTTGACTGTCTAATCGAGGTTCGAATGGACAGAATACGGGTGTATCGGTTTAAAGAATTTCCTTGCTTCTTCCAGCCTAAAGTCTTACTGCGCTTAGGAAGTTTGAAAAATCCTTTATCCAGCCTTTTGCCGAGTTAGAGACTTTACTCTTAAGGCACTGCTCGACTAACATCGTGGGATGAGTTTAAAAAATGCCATTTTTTTAGTTGAAATTTTTTTAATACCGTAAATAGTTTCGTTGACATTTAAATGAGCTCTCCTTGTCTTGAGGGGGTTTCTTGTTCTTTCAGAGACTGACATGCAGCACAGCTCAAGTGGACGCATTTCGTATCCAGTTTTTTGGAGTATTAGCCGCTACTTCACTTGGGACATTGGGTCGGTAAGACAGTTCTGTAAATTCAGTTTATCAATATCCTTTTCCATTTAAAAGCGTGAATTATTTAGTTGAAAATTGAATAACTTCTCCGTCTTTATTTGATATCTTGTTTCTTACAGACTACCAGATGCTAGTGAGCTTGGGAGGTACTACTTCCGGTTTCCTGTTTCTTGCCGTGTTTGAGCAGCTACTCTTCTATGAAAATTGGCTGGTTAACATCGTGGGATAAGTTTCTCAATCCAAATTTTGTAGTTGCAGTATTCATATTACCCTAAATTGTTTAGCTGACGTTTTAATGAGCTCTCCCTGTCTTTATGGGTTTCTTGTTCTTTCAGAGACTGACATGCAGCAGAGCTCAAGTGGACGCATTTTGTATCCGGTTTTTTGGAGTATTAGTCGCTACTTCACTTGGAACATTGGGTCGGTAAGACAGTTCTGTAAATTCAGTTTAGCAATATCCTTTTCCATTTAAAAGCGTGAATTATTTAGTTGAAAATTGAATAACTTCTCCCTGTTTTTATATGAAATCTTGTTTCTTGCAGATTACCAGATCCTAGTGAGCTTGGGAAACACTACTTCCGGTTTCCTGTTTCTTGCCATGTTTGAGCATCTACTCTTCAATGGAAATTGGCTGGTTAACATCGTGGGATAAGTTTTCAATCCAAATTTTGTAGTTGCAATATTCATATTACCCTAAATTGTTAAGCTGACGTTTTAACGAGTACCCCCTGTCTTTAGGGGTTTCTTGTTCTTTCAGAGACTGACATGCAGCACAGCTCAAGTGGACGCATTTCGTATCCGGTTTTTTGGAGTATTAGCCGCTACTTCACTTGGGACATTGGGTCGGTAAGACAGTTCTGTAAATTCAGTTTATCAATATCCTTTTCCATTTAAAAGCGTGAATTATTTAGTTGAAAATTGAATAACTTCTCCGTCTTTATTTGATATCTTGTTTCTTACAGACTACCAGATGCTAGTGAGCTTGGGAGGTACTACTTCCGGTTTCCTGTTTCTTGCCGTGTTTGAGCAGCTACTCTTCAATGGAAATTGGCTGGTTAACATCGTGGGATAAGTTTTTCAATCCAAATTTTGTAGTTGCAATATTCATATTACCCTAAATTTTTTAGCTGACGTTTTTATGAGCTCTCCCTGTCTTTAGGGGTTTCTTGTTCTTTCAGAGACTGACATGCAGCAGAGCTCAAGTGGACGCATTTTGTATCCGGCTTTTTGGAGTATTAGTCGCTACTTCACTTGTGACATTGGGTCGGTAAGACAGTTCTGTAAATTCAGTTTATCAATATCCTTTTCCATTTAAAAGCGTGAATTATTAGTTGAAAGTTGAATAACTTCTCCCTGTTTTTATTTGAAATCTTGTTTCTTGCAGATTACCAGATCTTAGTGAGCTTGGGAAATACTACTTCCGGTTTCTTGCCATGTTTGAGCAGCTACTCTTCTATGGAAATTGGCTGCTTAACATCGTGGGATAAGTTTTTCAATCCTAATTTTGTAGTTGCAATATTCATATTACCCTAAATTGTTTAGCTGACGTTTTAATGAGCTCTCCCTGTCTTTAGGGGTTTCTTGTTCTTTCAGAGACTGACATGCAGCACAGCTCAAGTGGACTTATTTTGTATCCGGTTTTTTGGAGTATTAGTCGCTACTTCACTTGAGACATTGGGTCGGTAAGACAGTTCTGTAAATTCAGTTTATAAATACACTTTTCCATTTAAAAGCTTGAATTATTTAGTTGAAAATAGAATAACTTCTCCCTGTCTTTATTTGAAATCTTGTTTCTTGCAGATTACCAGATCCTAGTGAGCTTGGGAAACACTACTTCCTGTTTCTTGCCATGTTTGAGCAGCTACTCTTCTATGGAAATTGGCTGGCTAACATCGTGGGATAAGTTTTTCAATCCAAATTTTGTAGTTACAATTTTCTTATTAATATCGTAAATTGTTTATTTGAAATTTTAATGAGCTCTCTCTATCCCTAAGGGTTTTTTGTTCTTTTACAGCCTGGGAATTTACGTAGCTTAAGTTGACAAATTTCGTATCCTCTCTATCCAGTTATCGAGTTGTTACTCTTCCTTGGACACTTGTTAGCTAACAGAGTAGTCCAGTAAAGTACTTCGCGGGGTGCATCAAGTGGAGGTAGTAGACTGCTATTTTTCTTGCATAGGATGGAACCAAAGTGCAAAATTCAAGTATTAGATTTCGGCAACCTCCTTAAACTTTTGGAGTTCCTCAAAACTGCTGAACTTTAGTAGTTTGCCGGATTTCCCCCTTTTGAACATAACAGCACGTTTTAGACAAAAATCATTGCTTACGTATTTAAACTAGTTTAAATCAATTTCAATTATAAACCAGAATAGGCTGACAGTTTTAGACTTACAGCTTTCCCAATTTTCGTAAAGTCTCAAAACTTGAAAATTTTAAATACCCTTGTTTCATCATACACGCAATTGTCTTCATGTCTTCAATAACCTGTCTGATATGAGACGGTGAAGTAAACATTTATTCAATTTAACATTTTGGAGAGGATGTTGGAAAGGGAGAGAATTTGCGGGAGGGAAGAATATACTTCTCACAACCAGAGGAGTCGTATTGAGATACGAAACTTATTTAACGAACATTTTCAGTAGTGGATAAAACTGTGGAAATCATGTGAGAAAAGTCGATTTTACTGATTTGATGACTACTAACGCCATTTTGTTTTGTATCAATCCTATAAAATTATGTATGGTTTGAAAGGTAATTGAATCAATATTGCGAAGCAATGACGTTCGTTCAATTACATATATTATATCAAAAATTATAGCTGACTTACCGGAAAAGAGAACAGTTAACTTACTTTTATATTAAAGTTTTCCTTTGAATGTTTCAAATGAGCATGAGTGTTTAAGGAGCCAATCAGATGTAAACTTCTTTCGGCTATGAACTTGCAAGTCCCAGGACATTTATCAGTGTTTTGCAATGTGTTTCTTTTTTTGGGTTCTTTGATTTACTAGTGAGCTTTTGAAAAGTAATTAAAAAAAAACAATCAATATAAAACTGAAGACAGGGTGTAAAGAGTTGACTTGTCACCTAGGGTAGAAGTAGTAGGTAGGGAATAGCAACATTAGTTGAACAAGGCTAGTTATGAAGAAGTTAGAAAAAATATTGGGAAATTTAACCAAAAGCGGCCGTTCTAAACTTTTGAATGCGTACAAGGAGACTCAGTCAAGAGAAAACCGAACTCAAAAAGGTTCACAACAGCTAGTGCTGAAAGAATTAAAGGAAGCGCAAAGGACATAAAAAAATCATCACGGTGTATACAAGGGGAAATGGTGCTATGTAACTTGACATTAAATGACTCTTCGGCACAGACTGCATAAATTTTGTCTAAAAGTTAGAATTTTACGAAAAAAGTTATTTGTCTCAAAACAAAGTTTGAAAAGATAAATGTGGGCTAAAGCTTATGTTAACAGAACGGGGACAGTATAATTTGCAGCGATGGGACCGAATTCTCCCTGTCTGGTAGAGATGACAAAATACGTATGGAGAATGGGAGAAGTCAATCCCGAGAGCATTACATCTTCCATAAAACAACCTGTTTGTATTATAACTTGAAGGTCTATGACATCAAGAGGTATGGATAGAATTGCCGTGATCAGTAGAAATATAAATGCCAAAAGACACAGAAAACAAATACATGGGCTCAAGTTGCTGTCTTCTCCACGCGATCTTTTCCAAGATAATGAAGCATTTATATTCTAACAGGATTCAGCAATGTGTCATGTAGCTGGTACGTGCAAGACGTGTCTTCAAAATAACCATAATCAACTGCTGGAACGGGTTGGTATTAGCTCAGAACTAACCCAATCAAAAATCTATGAAGGCTACTAAAGAAGCTTGTTGGACACAAGTAACAGAGCAGTAAAGCCAAATTTATCAAAAGCAATAATTCAATCTTGGTCTCATGTTATAACAGCTGCAAAACTCGAACAACTTGGTTTTTCTCCACGGAAAAGCGCTGTAAGGCCGTAATTGAGGTTAAACGTTAGCCAACTAAGAATTAACTGGTGCAGTAAATTTTTGTATATCACCTTTTTTCTTTAAAAATGCTGTTCCATTTAACTATTCTTTAATATTATTGCAGTACAATCTTGATTGTATTACCTTTCTAATGATAAATAATTGTATAGTATTGCTACAAGAAAAAGTTACTAGAAATCAAACCACTGAAATAGACTTTTTTCAAAGGTTTCCACAATTTTGTCCACTACTGTACATTAAGTGTATGGTCTGGTGGGATAAAGTGGTCATAAAATAGATTTTTTTTTAACGTAGGTAAATAATAAATGGGTAAATAATAGACTTATTCAGTAGTATTTCCGGCAACTTGACTGACTTGAGAGTCAAGAAGCCTATCCATGTCGTCGTCGAGCTCGTCTAAATCATGGGTATTAACATCGACGTCTATAGTAATTTCAGGTAGGTTTTCGTAAAATACGCCATTGTAATTTCTGAAGACAATTGAACACTTCAAACCTGCCTTCTTGCAGTTCTAAGTATCTTTGCATCCCTCCTTGCAACTGCAGGAAATCATCTTTAGTAGGTTTGCGGAGGCTACACTGTTAATGATTTTCCGGAAAATTTACGGTAATTGTTACTGGCATCCATGTTGCCAGTAACTATTACCGTAAAAATCAAATGTTACTGTAAAATTTTACGGTTTCCTCGGTAGCCCACAGCAACCAATTGGCGCTGGGATCGCTTATTTCTCCGGTAGAAATTACCGTAGAAATCAGCGATGCGTTAAGTCCACCATTTTACAGTGACAATTACCTGAAAATCTTCCTGAATTTTTAACTTCTCTCGACATCTTTTGAGAAAGGCCTTGGGCTATAGTAACCCATCCCCATTCAAGTTGATATTTTCTGTAACCCGGCCATTTCTGCACCTGGTGGTATGTGTGAAGCGATTGTTGCAGCATCTTGCGTGGGAGGAAGTCCCAGGGTTGAAACTGGTCTTGGATGCAGCCTTAGTGAAGAGTTGGTAGCGCAGGTCGTCGAGGAATAGATTGGACCTTTTTCCACCTCATAGCTTAATGATTATCTTCTCTTCGGCTTCAGATACTTGGTCAAGTGTTGGTTTTGGATTGGATAAAAGCTGAATTTCTGCAGGTCTTTGTAGTATTTAAGGCTACTTGTTTGCAGTGACCGAAGAAACAAGAGGTGGAATCACAGCCACTGAAGGCGTTAGTGAAGTGACGAGCTGCTGTTGTTTAGGTGGTTGAGTCGAAGACATCTGGTGTTTTGCATCTTCCACACTTAAGGCAAATGATACCTTGTGCAGGACATCTGAGACCAGTGAAGATAACAAGTTCTATCTCCTCTCCTGCAATAACCACGATCTAAAAATTAGAGGGTTTTTCTTATAGCTTTAGTTGTAATTAGCGGGTCAGCATCTTATTTGGTTTAAACCTCAATCTGTTTGGCTTCAAATTTCACCTTCAGCAGTTGGATGAATTTTGGTTTGTTTTTATCATTCGATAAAAGAAATTCTTGAGACTTTCTTGGTTGTTTCCTTAAATATCGCCTCAGGGGAGGGGGGTAATGCCAAAGCTTGGGGATAACGTTCAGAGCTCTTAGTACTTATTTGATTTGTCTCTTGGGTAACCATCGAATAATACAGCTGTTCTGACAGTACTGTGCCTCGAAATGTTTCAAATATCGGCCTGCTATTAACTCAAATGAGGAGTACTTGGGCCTCACTACTTTGTGAAAGAGATGACCACCATCTGCAACCACTAATTTTCCCTTGTGATGCACCAATATTGAGTGGTTGGAAAGCAGCATAGAAAGAAGACTTACTGCCCTTCCTCATTCCTTCTTGAGTGCATAGAAACATCGGGAGTGGTGAAAGCGTGCATGTGAAGAAGTTCTTCAATTCTTCGTCAGACTGCTTCGAAACTCATATCCAGTGAAATAGTAGAAGTGGGTCGATACTCGTTTATCTACAGTCAACAGTAACAGTACGAACGTCAGAAGAAATGGCCGCAACTTTGGTTTTACGCCCGAATTTGGTGGCTTGGAATATCGAACTGGACATCTTGGCATGAACAAATTCGCACAAGGTTTGGAGTTATGAAGACAAAAATTGATGAAACAGCGGGAGGGGAGGCGAGTGGGAGGTGTCACGTTCTCCCTTTTTTCTTTCATTTTGCACGCTTTTCCACCCTCAAAACAATCCTGGCCGACAAACGTGATTATAATTGAACAGAAGTATTTATGCATTTTCTTTTTATAATTTAAATCGTTCTAAAATTAGAACTTTTTAAATAAATGTTTACTACACTGACTCGTATCAGACAGGTTTCATTGAAGACATGACAATTGCATATATGATGAAAAGAGAAATTTAGTTTAAAAATTTCAAGTTTGCAGTATTTGAGAAATTCAAGTCGTGTCTCAATCTGTTATGGCTATTAGCAACCCCATTCTGGTTTTAAATTGTAGCAACTTTAACTTAATGTCACTCAGAACTTAAAAATTAGAGTTGCTTTAAAAGCGTGCTGTAAAGTTCGTGAGCGTTATTTTTCGTAGAAACTCAACGTATTGAGTTGATATTAGGCAAGAAATCCTTGAAGAAGACGAGGAAGATATTATCAATAGTTCACCGAATTTGATGGAGGTCGCGCAATAGGGATATGAGACGGTGCATTTTCTTTCCGCGATATAGTACAAAGGCTTGGCGGGAATGTATCCACTGCGCATGCTTAGGGGCAGTGTTCTAGGGATGGTACTGCCTGAAGAAATCCGGTTTTCAGCGGCCACGGAGCCCTTACTGATGAGGGGGAAGACCGCCGTATTTGGAGTACGGCTGTGGAGCATCATACTAAGTCTACGGCAGAAATTATAGCTGCAGTTGGTACCAGTGACACAGCAAGCTGTCAGAAGTTTGTTATACTTCTTGGACAACGTCGAGCTAGGCGCCCTCTGTAGCATGTATTCCACTGAAGCCAAGACAGTGCCCTTGTCAACCCAGAACTTCTTCGGGGACGGAAGACAGATCCGTGGAGTTTCCTGATGAAAGCAGATTCTGCCTTTATGACAGTGTGTTGATCAGAAGGAGGCCAAGGTACGATTGCAACCAAACTGTCTGCCGCTTAGACTCACTGGATCTGTAGTCATTGCCTGAAGAGCGATTTCCTATAACAGCGAGAGCACTCTCCTGGTTATTCCAAACACACTGACTGTACATTTAGGGAAGTTTTCCAACAGGATAACGCTCACTCTCACACCGCTGTTGGAACGCAACGTACTCTACAGAGGCCTTGGCCTGCAAAATCACCAGATCTGTCTACAATTGAGCACGTAGGAATATCATTGGGCGATACCTCCAGCATCATCCACAGCCAGCACCGACCGTCCGAGTATTGACAACAAGTGCAACAAGCATCGAACTCCACATCAAAAGTGACATTCGGCACCTGTATGACACAATATATGCACACTAGCAGGTTTGCATTCAAAATTGTAGAGGTTGCGCCGGCTATTAATTTAACAGCATTTCACATTAGGAATGCATTTATTTGAGCTTAAACTAATCTGCGATCTTAAAACTTTAATCAATTAAACATGCTAACTAGATAAATGCATTGTCCAAATTTCATTACTCTGCAATAATCTTTCCTTAGTGTTGGGATTTTTTCCCCGTCAGTTTGTGTAAATGATATTTGTCAAAAAGTGTACCGGGAGGGTGCCGAGGTCGAAAACTTTGATTTTCAACTTTGTCACGCCCCATACAGGAAAGAAACCTACTACATCCACTTGGTGCAACTTTGGGCACGACAAAGGTTACTGGTCAGAGGATAAGTTTATAATTTCTATTTTTCAGTTAAAATTTTCTTTTCAACAACGTAAATTATTTAGTTGTAAATTAAAGGAGTTCTCCCTCTCTTAGCTTGTTTCTTGCAGAGTGACTTTCTTCTGAGCTTGAGAAACGGACACACATCTTGTACCATGTTTCTTGCCCAGTTTGAGCTGTTACTTTTCTTGGGATGTTGGTTGACTAACATCAAGGATAAATTAATAAATTCTATTTTTAGTTACAATTTTCTAATTAACACCTCAAATTATTTAGTTAAAATTTTAATGTGCTCTCCTTGTCTTTAAGGGCTGCATTTTGTCTTGAAGGATCTGGGATGCTACTGAGATTGGGAAATTGCGCACATCTTGTATCCTGTTTTCTTGCCGAATTTGACCAGTTGGTCTTCTTGGGACATTGATTGACTTACATCGTGGATCAGTTGGTAAATTAAATCTTTAGTTGCAATTTACTTATTAACACCCTAAACTGTTTAGTTTAAATTTTAATGAGCTCTCCCTGTCTTTAAAAGGTACCTTGTTTCTTGCAGAATCTGAAATGCTACTGAAGTTGGGAAATCTGCGCACATCTTGTATCCTGTTTCTTGCTGATTGGAAGCCGCTGGTCTTCATGGGACATTGACTTTCATCGTGGATTAGTTGGTAAATTAAATTCTTAGTTGCAATTTTCTTATTGGTACCCTAAATTGTTTAAATTTTAATTAGCTCTCCCCGGCTTTAAGGGGTATGTGCAGAGGAGTCTAAGATGCTACTGGGGTTGTGAAATTGCGCCCGTCTTGTATCCTGTTTCTTGGCGAATTTGACCAGTTGGTCCTCTTGGGACATTGATTGACTTACATCAGGGATCAGTTGCTAAATTTTTTGGTTTAAATCTCAATGAACTTTCCCTATCTTTAAAAGGTACCTTGTTTCTTATAGAATCCAAGATGATACTGAGGTTGTAAATTGCGCACACGATGTATCCTGTTTCTTGCAGAGTTTGAGCCAGGGTTGGCAAAAACCCGGGTTTTTTTAAAAAAGCCCATGGACCCAGGGTTTTTTGGGTTTTTTAAATAAAACCCAAAAAAACCCAACTAAAGCTGGTTTTTTTAATAGAGCGTAAATATATGGACATCGCACAAAAATTGTCTTGGGGTAAAAAAACCCGGAAAACTAGTTAAAATTCAGCATTTTCTGAATAAAAGTATGAAAGACGACGAAACCCAAGAATGGTGAAGTTTCAGATTTTTTAGTTTCCATGATTACCAACAGTTAAGGCAAAGTTACTTCTTGAGTGGTAAAATCTATTGTTCGTTTTTAATTACTTCTTTTTTTTTCTTTTTTTTTTGCATTTTACTTTATTGTATTTCATTTTGTTATGCAAAACTACTGTAGAACCTCAAGTAGTTTAAATCCCTATTTACTGAATTCCAGCTTAATCAAGGAATTTTTTAATGCCGTTAAGAAATACTATTAAAGCTCAAAATTCATTTTTTATGTCCATTGTCTGTGGTGAAGAACAAATAAAATAGAAGTTTAAATTGTAAAAGTATTTAAATTAATTTTTTTAAAAACTTCTCAGAAAGTTTTAAAAAACCCAAAAGTGGGATAAATAATGGGTTTTTTCAAAAAAAACCCATTGGGTCTAACCCAATTGGGTCCAATCCGACTAACTCTGGTTTGAGCCGTTGGTCTTCTTGGGACATTGGTTGACTTACGTTGACGATTAGTTGGTAAATTAAATTTTTGATTACTTAACACCGTAAATTGTTTAGTTTAATTAGCTCTCACTGTCTTTAAGAGGTGTCTTGTTTTTTGCAGAATCTGAGATTCTCATGCTACTGGGGTTGAGAAGTTTCTCCCGTCCTGTTTCCTGCCGAGTTTGAGCCGTTGGTCTTCTTGGGACATTGACTTACATCGTGGATTAGTTGGTAAATTAAATTCTTAGTTGCAATTTTCTTATTAATACCGTAAATTGTTTTGAATTTTAATTAGCTCTCCCTGTCTTTAAAAATTACCTTGTTTCCTGCAGAATCTGAGATGTTACTGAGGTTGGGAAATTGCACTCACCTTGTATCCTGTTTCCTGCCGAGTTTGAACCGTTGGTCTTCTTATGACATTGATTGACTTACATCGTGGATTAGTTGGTAAATTAAATTCTTAGTTGCAATTTTCTTATTAATACCGTAAATTGTTTTGAATTTTAATTAGCTCTCCCTGTCTTTAAAAATTACCTTGTTTCCTGCAGAATCGAGATGCTACTATGGTTGAGAAGTTTCTCCCGTCCCGTTTCGTGCCGACTTTGAGCCGTTGGTCTTCTTGGGACATTGACTTACATCGTGGATTAGTTGGTAAATTAAATTCTTAGTTGCAATTTTCTTATTAATACCATAAATTGTTTAAATTTTAATTAGCTCTCCCTGTCTTTAAAAATTACCTTGTTTCCTGCAGAATCGAGATGCTACTAGGGCTGAGAAGTTTCTCCCGTCCCGTTTCCTGCCGAGTTTCAGCCGTTGGTCTTCTTGGGACATCGACTTACATCGTGGATTAGTTGGTAAATTAAATTCTTAGTTGCAATTTTCTTATTAATACCGTAAATTGTTTTGAATTTTAATTAGCTCTCCCTGTCTTTAAAAATTACCTTGTTTCCTGCAGAGTCCGAGATGCTATTGAGCTTGGGAAATAGCGCACATCTTGTATCCTGTTTCCTGCCGAGTTTGAACCGTTGGTCTTCTTGGGACATTGATTGACTTACATCGTGGAATAGTTGGTAAATTAAATCCTTAGTTGTAATTTTCTTATTAATGCCATAAATTTAAATTTTAATTAGCTCTCCCTGACTTTAAGGGGTACTTTCAGAATCAGATGCTACCGGGGTTGAGAAATTGCGCCCGTCTTGTATCCTGTTTCTTGCCAAGTTTGAGCCGTTGCTCTTCTTCAGACATTGGTTAATTTACATCGAAGAGTAGTAGGTAAATTAAATTTTTTGTTGCAATTTATTTATTAACACCGTAAATCGTTTAGTTTAAATTGTAAAGAGCTCTCCCTGTCTTTATTAAGTACCTTGTTTCTTGCAGAATCTGAAATGCTGCTGAGGTTGGGAAATAGCGCACATCTTGTATCCTGTTTCCAGCAGAGTTTTTGCCGTTGGTCTTGGGACATTGGTTGACTAACATCGACAATTAGTTGGTAAATTAAATTCTTGATTACAATTTACCTATTTCCGTAAATTGTTTAGTTTAAATTTTAATGAACTCTCCGTCTTTAAGGGGGACCTGCAGATTCAGAGATGCTACTGAGCTTGACAAATTGCGCGCATGTTGTATCCTGTTTAATGCCGAGTTTGAGCTGGGACATTATTTACCAGCTAATTCATGATTTAAGTCAAACGAACTTTTTGTTTAAAATGTTCTTATTAATTCGTAAATTGTTTAGTTGAAATTAGAACGGAAGTGACAACTCAAAAAACAGCATTTGAGAAAATAAACGATTTATGCAGTAGATTTTAACGATTTCGTCTTAAATATTACAATACGCGTGAAAACATTGTGTCGGTAACTGGATTGTTTTTTTTTTTTTTTGTCTAAATTAATCCCGCATACTTGAAATTTAAGATTTTTTTTTCCCGAATTAGGAGAATTAAATTATGTTTCAGTATTGGTAATATTGTTTTACGCCACTACGCTCCAGATAATTAAGCTAACTTTCTGCAAGTTTTGTGTCAAGAAAGAGCATTAATTTTAGATTTTAAATCAGAGTAGCTAGTTTTTTCAATTTCTGATACTTACTTTCTTCGCCTGTATGCGATATGTTGCATCATTACACATAAAATTCAACCCAAGACATCGTAACCGCTTCGCTCACACTCAATTAACGAGATGGATATTGCGGTAGAAAAGTTGGTAGTTCTTTTCACCCAATGATCGTCCGCCACACTGTGGGCCAGAACTTTTAGTCTATCAGGTAGACCGAAAAATAGCGTCATTTCTGCGATAAAGCTGAGTGAGGTGTCATTTTCTTCGGATTTTTGCGTAGAATTCGAATATACTAAGGCGGAAATCAAATTCGATGATACCTTTTGTACAGTAATTGGCGAAAAAAGTATCAAAATCATCAATTTTTGTAGTTTCGGCTTTTTGCCAATTAGAATGACTTTTATCAGAAAAAATCTAAATAAAAGTTAATAAGTCTTTAATTACATACCGGGGGCTCAACGAATCTGCTCGATTCGCTCGTTAACCCCCGTTCACCGCCACTGGCGGTGGCTCAATGCCGCCTGCAGCGGGTCGCAATTTCTAGCGAAAAAAAACTGGCTTTTTGCATTTAATAAATGCAACAAGTTAATTAGCAATTAATTACATACTAGGGGTCCGCCCTCTGCTCGATTCGCTCACTAACCCACGTTTTCCACCTACGGTGGCTTAACGCGGTTGGTTAATTTCTATAGAAAAATATGATTTGTTGCATTTAATGAATAAAAAAGAGAAATATTTTTTAAAAGGTGTTCAAAAAAATATGCTATGAGTTTTTAACCATACTTAGGGCAAATCTAACCTGGTAGCATTGTGAAGCCTACGCTGATCCTAATCTCAACATTATTACACTGACAGTTTACGTTTGCCCGAACTATGCTTATGTTGAGTTTTAACAAGATGCAATGTTAAAGAAGAGTATTTAAGATTCTCTTACTTTTAAACTGGCTTAAAAATCGTCGTCATCCCCAATCTCCTCCAGCATTTATAAAGTCATGGCTATCTGCATCAAGTTCTTGTTTTTCACATAGATTCACATCTGAGAATCGACATACTCCTTGTTGGAAAACTTTGCATTTGTTGCACGATATAATTTCCATGACTTCCTCGGGTGAGAGCAGACTCCCAAGCCAAGTTATAACAATTTTTTCGCTTTCAACATTCCAACCACGTTCGTATGGCGTTGGAACAGATTGATATTGAACAAGAGATTTCCTCCGTATTGCAGCTTGGTAGTTTGCTCTCTTGATATGGAGACTCGATGTAGATTAACAAGGAGGCAAGAGTTCAGGCAGAAGAACATGGAATTTTTGGGCAGTTCCAATCATACATCAGCTTGTTCCCTTCTCCAGTTTTTGAACCGCTGTCCATTTCACATGCAAAGCGTTTAACGCTTGCATTCAAGTGGTCACTTACGGTCCATTCTTCACCAAGGTTTTTAAAGGTTTCAATATAAAATGAAGCGTTGACCATTATTTTGAATGGTCTCTTTTTATCTTTCCCATAAAACGCCGAAATGCTTTCACTACCTATGAAGCTGTGAAATCCAAGTATAACTTCAATCAGATCAACACTGGTGCATCCATCTGGTAGCTTAGCTGTTTCTGACTACATTCTGAAGGAAGATCTTTAGCTTGCTTTCCCATTCGAACATAAACTGTGCAGTTCAGTTTATGAAGGAACACCATCCGAATGAGAAGGACATCCGTGTCATCCGAATGAACAACTATACTGCAAGGATGTTGCTCTAACCAACATGTGAGGCATGTATTGCTATTCTTGTGTCCGGAGCCGTGTCCAAGGGGAGGGTTTTAGGGGTTAAACCCCCACCATTGAAAAAAAAATCAATGAATCATTAAACGATTTTCCAAAACGTATTTTAAGCTTTAATTAATTTTAGAGTTAAACTCTGATACAGTATTCACCCTCTTTAATATTTCCCCATGTTTAAAAATTAGTATTTTCCCCAATTGTAGGATTCCCAAGCCCCTTCGCTTCTAAGTGCTTGAAAAAATTAACGACGGAGGAATGGCTGAAGAGTCCGGCAATGCTGTAAGCATGTAGGGGAAAATTATTTAAAAGAATATTAGACAATGACGCCCCCCCCCCCCAGCAAAAAAAAAAAAAAAAAAATTAGGGGCAGTTAAAATGGTTACTTTGCTTACTGTTAGTTTTTTTATGGTACGCCTTTAGTGTTGGATGAATTAGTCGTTTCACACATTAGAAAAATGTTTCTATGCGAAACAGCATTTTTTAAAAATAAAATTTTATTTTCATTTAATTCCTGCTCAAATGTTATTTCATGGAAAAACAAAAGGAAAAAAAAGAAAGAAACTAGCATTAGGTAGCATAAAAGAAATACGTGTGCTTTTACAAAATGTTCAACTGTACAAATAAGATTTCATAAAAAAAAAAGACACACACAAAACGTATTTAAAAAAAGCCTAGTTGTCGAACTAAAATGAACTATTCAACACGCGTAAGTAGTTTTTCTTTGGAAACGTAAATTACAAAGGTAAAAAGTTTCAACCCCTCCCTTTATGAAATCCTGGACACGGGCCTGCTTGTGTCAGCCTTTTCGAGGTCGCAAGCTAATTCCACGGATTCGATAGTTACATTTGATGTCATTTTCCAGCATTTCTCATTATTAGCAAAGAAAAATTGTCTTCCCTGTAATTGACAGTGGTAGGCAGGTGTTTTCCACAAATCCAGCAGGAACTGAATAAAGCTAGTTTTATGGGAGCTCAATGTAAGGAACTGTAGCCAAGATCTAATTTTGAAACCTCTTTTGATATTAACATACAATGTAGAATCGTGTCATCTTGACGATGTGCTCCCCCAAAATGTTTTGCAAAATTAGTTTTATACTTGTCAAACTTTATCAACTCTATTTCCAGGACTATGAATTATCTTTTGGAAGATGATTTGGCCATTTTCGTTGTTTCATGTCGGATTTCGTGCTGAATGTCGGGTCGTTAGGGATTTTAACTTTTCTGAGCAAGGACAGTCCATTGAAAATAAACCCCGTATTTCCTGGATACTAGAGTTCAACGAGTACATTATTTTCTGCAACTTGCCACAATTGACTCTTAACAGTCTTCCTTGGTAAAAAAGAGTATGTCCATGCTCGGATGTCAACCTGCCATGTACTGACATATCTGCTACTGCTTATGTGCCAAATAAGAACTTGATGCAGATAGTCACGACTTTATAAATACTGGATATTGTGATCAGATATGGAATAACGACGACAACGATTTTTAAGCCAATTAAAGTAAGAAAATCTTAAACATTCATCTTTAACATTGCATATTTATAAAACTCAACTTAAGTATAGTTCGGGCAAATCGAACCTGGCAGTGTCATAATGTTGAGATTAGGATCAGCGTAGCCTTTACACAATGCTATCCGGCTATGTTTACCCCAAGTATAGTTAAAAACTCTAGCATACTGTTTTGAATAATTTTTACTTTCTTCTATATCTAATATATAGAAGAAAGTATTGGATTCGTGCAAATTTTCGAATTTCGAATTTTGACGGATTCGTACGTTTTGAGGTGCGCTGAGTCCATTTCGACCATTTTTGGAAAATGTCTGTCTGTCTGTGTGTGTATGTGTGTGTGTATGTATGTGTGTGTGTATGTATGTGTGTCACGTCTGTGTGTGACCAGTTTTTTGTGGCCGCTCTACAACAAAAACTACCGCATGAAATCGAACGAAATTTTGTACACATATGTGCCCCTATGTGAACTTGTGCCCATTAGTTTTTGGCGCGAATTCCTCCAAGGGGGGTGGAGCAATGGGACGTTTTTCGAGTGACGCGTGCTTGCTATTCCTCAGGAAGTAACTGGCGGAATCAAACAAAATTTGGTCCATATGTTGGTATTAACAGGAACAGGTGCTGATTCAATTTTGGTGTCAATAACTCAAACGGAGGTTGAGCTATAGAACGTTTTTTGTCGTCCATTGTGACTGCTGTATCTCAAGAAATAATGAACGGAATGAAAGAAAAATTTATCGGCAAGTAGCCCTTAGTGGGTATAAGAACTGATTTTATTTTTGTGTCAACAGCTAAAAAGGGGGTAGCGCAAACACTCGTTCTTTTTTTCCATTTTGAGTGCCCTATCTCAAGAAGTAATGCTACGTTCTGGTTGAAATTTGGAATATATGTGAATCCATACGTAAACAGGCTTTGGTTCTATTTTGACGCCGATCGCTCCAAGAGGTGTTGATTTTTTTTTTTTTTTTTTTTTAGCGAATAAAAATAGCTTTATTAATGCAACAATAAGAAAGATAAATCGTAACAGATTGTCGTCTGCGTATTTCTCGTGATTTTAATTGAATGGAAATGATAGGAAATATTATCTCAATGATTTAAAATTGTTAACTGTTGCCATCTTATGTTTGTTAACAAATAAAATATTTGTAATTAATTCAAGCAAGGCTTTTAAAATAACTTTAAATTTTCGCTCTTTGCTTTGCTTTTGCAATCATTCAGACATCGGGATGGTCGTCAAGTTTTTACAAGTGTAATTTTGTTTTTGTTGGGAATATTGCTTCCTCGTCAAGCATGGGAAGGGATCAGAAAAAGGAAAAATATAGAAGAAAGTTTCGTGATGGCCACAACATACTAGTTTGAGATACATTTGCTTATAAAATGGGTCCATTTTAATGATGAGACTTCAACTCTTACTAGTAGAAGCTCAATATCTCTCTCCTAACTATTAAAACAAGTTGAAGTGTGCATCACGTGACTTCCTTTTACTGCAATTTAATGTCATTTCCTCATCATTAGCAATTTTAATGCGATTTAATAGCTTATTCTCTAAATATCACCACCAGTGGCCAAATTGAAACCAGATTTTAAAAAATCGGCAAATTTGTCGCCAAGTTGGCGACAAAACTTGGCGACCAAAAGACTGGCGATATATTGCCAAGTGTCCGCCAAATTATAACACCACTTGAGTATCCATCGAAATTAACAATGATTGCCCCCAAAAACGGTCAAGAGACCCCTTTAGAAACACCTGAATGCAACCAAAAGGGGATGTGCACTACTAGACCCCCCACTAGGAGTCTACGTAGCAAATTTCAACTTTCTAGGACATACCGTTCTTGCGTTATGCGACGCACGTACATACATACGGACGTTACGAGAAAAGTAGTTGTAATTAACTCGGAAAATGTCAAAATGGATATTTCGGGTGTTTATACGTTCTTGGGCACTTATCCGCGTGTGGTCGGGTCGAAAAAAAAAAACTCGACATTCATTCGGGGGTGAGCAAAATGGAAATTAAGGTCGAATTTTGAGTGTAATTTTTTTCGCGAATACAATACTTCCTTTTTTGTAAAAATAAGTAGGGAGTTCAAAAGTAGATTTTCGTACTTTAGTGATTTTACTGTGTTTTCCCCCTCATCAAAGTTAAATGCTTTATTTAGAAAACTTACATTTGCTTCTTTGTAGTTCTTATTTTTTTTTTCGCACAAATCTAATTGTACCTCATTCCTTTTTCTTCAGATGTCTTCACGTCTGTTGCTGATGTTAATTTTTACCTTGGCCCACTTTGGAAAGTGGGCTCTAATAGAAATGCTATACCCGACTTAAATGCCAAGACCCTAAAAGCAGCAGAGATATAGAAGTTACTAAGCTTTGAAAGAAAAATCTTAAGAATTTTTTGGACCAATTCAAGAGGACAATCGTTGTATAATTCTGTACAGCCATGGAAATTAGGAGGTAGAGGACGATCACCCTTACGATGGTTGGACGATGTTGAAAAGAACCTCAAACTGGTGGGAATCAACCGTTGGAGATCCATATTGACTAATAGGGTCAACTGAAAGAGGATCAGCGAATCAGCTTTGCCCTGCAAAAGACCTATTGCGTGTTTTTGAAGAATTGGACTAACTAAATGAACAATAAACTATAGAATTCCTCACGGCTTTTCCTGCGAATCTAGGAAACCGGGCGCAAATTGCAAACTGTTGTAGTTTCCAACAAAATGCATGATAATATGTGCTTTTTAGAAGTTGAATAAAACTGTTTAACATATGTGCGATGTTTTTTCTTGTTTTTAAGGAACTGGAACAAAATAATTTTAATAAACTATGATTGCCATTTTCAGAGAAGAACAAAACACACAGGGTAAAAAAGATAAATCTGAAACTTTTCTAGCAGGACTAGAGTTTTCACAATGTCTTCATTTTAAAAATAAGGTTAAATCGAAATTTCAAGGTATTTTAGCTATTGTAAGAAAGGTGTATTCTGTTTACAGTACAACCTCATTATTCCGGACTGATAGAGGATCCATATCATTCGAATTCAAGTACGAATAAAACAACCTATTGAGTTAAAGGTATGTAAACAAACTACTGTGCACAGCAAAAGTTGTATTTGGGCAATTCCACTGGTACTTGACATTTTTAAAGCAAACTGCATGCATTTTGCAATATTAAACGCAAAATATACACTGAAGGGGAAGATGCTGTACCCACGGATGTTGGTCGGGAAATTCCGGGTATCGTCGAGAGAGATCCTAATTGGGGTTCAATGTGTGCGTCACAGCCCTCTCCAGTACCCCAGTAAGTTTCAACGCCATCAAAGGAACGTTTAAGATTCTATCACATTTTTTGGTTTTAGAAGGGTCTAAGTAAAAAAAAACCATGAGCAATTTCTTTTTTTTTTTCGTCCGTCGTGGATTGTATTAATCATTTTTGTTGAAGGTATCATGATTTCCTATATTTTGAAGGTTTTGTTTCTGATTTTTAATGTTGTAAAACTGTGGTCTTGTCGATGTGACTGCCTTGCAAAACTAAAATGGCATACCTTTGTACCCAAGGACACACAACCATGTGTACCCACGGACAGCAATTTTTTAGTCTCCTTGGGTCACACATGAGTCTTCTTACAATGTGAAGTACCTCAAAATAGTGCCTTGTCATCAACGTCCAAAATTTGCTTTCAACAACGATGATGAATTTGAAGTAGGGCTTGAAGTTACAGTGTTGAAGTAACCCCCACCTGTTGTAGGATCTACAGGCCGTCAATCCCACCTGTTTTCATGTGAAGTCGACTTTTCTAGATTTTTGTTTATTTAATGTAAACTGATTTTTTTTGTGGTGGGTTAATATTGGTTAAAGGTTTCAATTTGCATATAAATTGAAGTTATGTAGACACATAGAGAGCCATATTATCATGATTCTAGTTATTTCTTTGGTTAAAAACACATTAATTATTCATAACATCATTAACTCTCTTAAAACAAATAGCTTTTTTAAAGAGTTCACTGATGTTAATGATTTAGACGAATTAAAAAAAGGGAAAAAACCTTCGATTAATTTTCAAAGTTTAATTTCTGTTGGAGATTTATTTAATGTTATTTTCAGTGGATGTTTGAGGTATCTTTACTAATAATAAAGCAGAAAGTCTCTCTGTCCGGAGGATCTCTGTGACGCGCATAGCGCCTAAATCGTTCGGCCGATTTTCATGAAATTTGGCACAAAGTTAGTATGTAGCATGGGGGT
Organism: Uloborus diversus; assembly: GCF_026930045.1. Classification (NCBI taxonomy): domain Eukaryota; kingdom Metazoa; phylum Arthropoda; class Arachnida; order Araneae; family Uloboridae; genus Uloborus; species Uloborus diversus. The sequence goes on along the minus strand of NW_026558098.1, from coordinate 2,504,771 downwards.
GTGCACCTCGAAGCGATTTTTCGAAAATTCGATGTGGTTCTTTTTCTATTCCAATTTTAAGAAAAAAAACTATCATAAATTACGAAATTATCATAACGTGGAACCGTAACATGGGCACGAGCCAATGGGCGAGATACGAAATTATCATAACGTGGAACCGTAACGTCGGTACAAGCCAATTGGCGAGAAAATTCACCATACATTATTTGTAAATATACAAGCGAACCAAAAGACCTTTAATTTTTCTATTACGGGCGAAGCCGTGCGGGTGCCACTAGTTTCAATATAAAATGATTATGAAAATGTATTGAGCAAGACCTATTTATATATTTTTTTACATGTTCATGGGTAAAAAGGCACCTGTCCGCGGGGTGAACGGGTTGTTGTACCCACGGTCAAAAAAGATGGTTTTAAGAAATTTTCTTTGGAGGTTGAAAGCTTTGATATTTTCACCTGACAAATTGCCAAATTAGATAAGTTGTAGATTCTGCCAGAAATGTTTTCCGATCGAATATTCATTCCCAGAGAAGCAGCAAAAATTGAAAAGTAAATTTTGTCCGTGGGTATAGCAGCTTTCCCTGCAAAAGGTCTTTTCCCCTGGATTGTGTTTTTAAGCTGAATGTTTAAGTGTAATTGAATTCTTGAAATATATTTTGGGTATTTAAAAAAAAAAGTTAAAAGCATGGTAACAGACTAACATGGTAATTTTTAAAATGTCAGTCAGTTATTACGTTTTTAACAATTTCTTAAATCATTTAAAATATATTTCGGGAATTAAATTTTTCACTTAAATTCAGCTTAAAAATAGAATAACCTAGGGGAAATGCTCTTTTTGTACAATGCATATTTTGCGCCGACTGTCACAAAATACTATTTTGCTTTGGAAACGTCAGTCAGTTACCCTTGGATTGCCCATTTTTAATGAAATATAAAACTGCATAAGAGAAAATTACGAAATAAAACGGATGTACAAAATAAATCCTACAGAAATACATTATTACGTTAATTCGCCTTTTATTTGAACAGTAAGCAAGACTAGGGATACTTGATCCCTCAGCCAAAAAAATTTACCAAAACCATTAAGTAGAGCTTTGAATCCCGACATCAAATGTTACATGGTTGCCACACTTCCGTCCAAGGGACGGAATTCCGTCTTTTCAAAAATTTCGGCCATCGGATTTTTTTTTCCATGTTCAAAATGATTTTTATAGATGAAACAAATCTTTACTTTTGAATCTCTCACTCTTAAAAAAGGTCTTGTTCTTCTGAGGACAAAAAACCGATCCATCTGCTAAAGTTAAAAAGATGAGCTGTTTTTCCCCCCCAAAAAAAGAATTAAATAAGTCACTCAATCTGTGGATTTCAACCATTCTTATCTTAATCTGGAAAATTTTATTAAAGTTTTTATCACAATGCGTCTTATAACCAAGAATCTCATACCTGATTTTTTTTTAATTACTATTTTTTTGTATGAAATATGAACTATTTATGTAACATGAACTATAAAATCTGAAGCTTTTTTTCTGCAGTAGCAAATAGTAAGTTTTTTTTTATTGTATTTTATTATTAAGTTCTTTTTCTGCTTTTACCTCCTAAAAATCTTAGACAATGATATGTTATTTTTTATTTAGGTTTTAATTTTTACTTAATCTTACAATTTGGTTTTACCATATAGTTACAGCATCAAAAATTAGCATTATATATGTCTAAAACATCAAACAAACTAAGCGCTAACATTTTGGTGTCGCGAAACGCAGCCACGCCCTTTTCAGTCCTGGCCAATTTTTAGAGTGGCACCCATGAATGTTAAAGTTATACTTGCTCATAAAAACTGGCAACTCTATTGTTCCCATTTTGTTTTAGCTGAAGAAATGATTGACTGTATCAAGAGATATTTTTTTTTTTGGAAAGAATTCTAAACTTTACATCATTTGTTATATAAAACTTAAAAAAAAAATAGCGAAGTGTAACTTTAAAGTATATACATTCGTTAATAACTAAGACATATTTTCAGTAATCTGCCACTGATTGTAAATAATAGAAAGAGTAGGTTTGTAAAAATATCATATTAGGGACACTTGACCCCTTTTGACTTCAGAGATGCATGATGCCAGGGAACAAGAAGTATCCCCGTATTCCGTATAACAATATAAACGCAATGGAAACAATATAACTGTAGTTCACTCAGTTGACTTTAATTTTAAACATTCAAAACCATGTTAACATAATCGAGATTTACTAGATTTAGACCCCTAGATTTACTGATCTGGGGGTCTAAATAAGTCAGGATTTAAAGTTTAGCCAACAGTGCAGCATTGCTAGTAACAAGGCCAATAAGATGCTTGGGTTTATCAATAGATCTATTTCAAACAAATCTAAAGAAGTTCTTCTGCCCTCATATAGAAGTTTGGTAAGACCTCATTTGGAGTATGCTGTTCAGTTTCGGTCTCCTTATCTTAAGAACGACATTAATGTATTGGAAAGGGTTCAAAGGCGGACTACAAGGCTAATAAATGGGCTTTCTCACTTAGACTATGATTCCAGGCTTAGAAGGCTAAAAATGTACCGTCTTGAGCAAAGAAGAGACCGAGGGGACATGATTCAGTTGTTTAAATTTATTAAAATGAAAGATGTTACGGGGCTGAAGTTTAGCACTGAAAACAGGACAAGGGGTCATTGTTTTAAGCTATTTAAATCTCAGGCTAACATGGATATTAGGAAAAATTATTATTATAGCAGGGTAGTGGAACCTTGGAACAGTTTACCTGAAGAGGTGGTCATGAGCAAGGGAGTAGATTGTTTTAAGAGGGCCATTGATTTTCACTGGGGATTGTAAATTGACTAGGACCAGTCTAGCAAGGCGAAGAGCCTGTTGCTGGTCGTCACTTTTGTATTTGTATAATGAAATTTGTCACAGTATAAGTGATAGTTATATATATCACTGCAGTAAATCTGCTAAATTAAAATGTCTGTTAGCACTTGAAACATAACTCAGGGTTTTTATTTACACATAACACCTCACGCATATAAACATTAACGGACTCCACTTGTGAATTATATTCTGATCAGTCAAATGAGCTTGAACAAGTAGAAATTAATTATCCTTGTTTGAATTTTAAAAAAAGAATGATTTTGCTGTTAGAATTTATAACGAAAAATCGTGTTGCCCATTATGTAAATTAAACAGAATGCAAAGTTGGATTTTCAGAGTTTGAAATAAGTTTTTTAAAACGAAAAAGTAATATGCTTAATCTATTTTACCTGAAAAATTGGCGAAAGTGTAGTAGATGAGAATGAATATGTTAAGATGCCACGTCCAGTTGGGTTGAGCGGAACTTTAAGAATTACAAAAACTGTAATGTTTACATTTGACTTTTCAGGTTTTGAAACCATATTCTACGCTTTCTTTTCTTTTTCATAAGTATACAGATGCTTACAAATAAGTTGCAATAAAGCAAATAAGTTGATTTTTGCAGTTACCATCGCAATTTTTTTTATTAGTTGTAATGTTAGCTTCATTATACGCTACTTTAAAAAGAAGTATTGGTTTTATTTATAAAATATTGCTCACAACTGTATTGAGAAAAACATTGAAAACTAAAGTGGAGATAAAATATCCCCAGTCTCCCCTATGTGGGGCAAAGTAAAATAGTTAAGATGACTGAACTTTTTCAAAGTTAACAAATTGAAAATTAGTTTTGAAAATTACAGTACATAAAGGTACATACGCGTTGTAGCGGGTGTCGACTGTGTATTTATAACTGAATACTGAATTATATGCTAAGTATGATCTTTCGATGAAAGAAATATTTCAAGCACAAATTCGATACGCTGTTATTTAGGAAAGAATTTTAAAAATGATCACTTGAAGTTCTTGATTTTACTTTCTAGTTTTATTTCACTTCTTTTTTACTGTCTCAATGGAGTATTGACAAAATCTTTGAGGCATGCAATTTCTTGTACAGAGTGTTTATAAAGTTTTGCACTGATAAGGAAAATTTATTGAAAACAACTGCAGATTTACCTTTTTTTTGAGCAATCACATTGCTTATTGTTCTCACTTGACCGTTTTTGATGTCCTATGATTTTATTTCCCCCCCCCCCCCGCCTCCCTTTGCAGCACCACCGTCGACCGGCCTCACGATGCTGCTCCTCTAGCGAAAACCGTCTCCAGGTTGCGGCCATATCCCAAACACACCCATACACTCATGCCTGCACACAGACACAAACACACACGCATACATACACACAGACATACTCACACACACACCCATACACTCATGCCTGCACACAAACACACACGCATACATACACATAAACACTCGTGATTGCGAAAAACATAATTTGAGTTCGAGATGTCAAAATTCAAATTAATAATAATTTTTTTTATTTATTTATTTTTAATTTCGATTCCTACTCAAAATTTGTTCTCAAAGGGAATACAGTCTTTTGTAGTTCTGAGGTTTAGACCAATGGTTCCCAGCCCAGGGGCAATCGCCAACAAAAGGGACAATTTGCTCATCAAGGGGGCGTTGAGTGTTTAAAAGATACAATTTCTAATAAGTCAACAGTCAGTGAATATCAAATATCGAGTTTGAAAACTCATACGAAACTGACTGTTCATAGTTCAAACAAATAATCGCAAGTTTAAAAACTGTTCAAATTCAGGAGTTTCCTCCTCACACCTGAATTGAATCTTAAGGAAGTATTTCATCATTCGTCACTAAGCTTTTGAATTTTCAAAATTTCATATTTTCTAACATTTCAAGTGTCAGCGTTTTTAACTCCCCCACATTTCAATTTTAAAAATAAAGAACTTTCATGAAAAATTAACTTCTCTTTTTTGAAAAAGTATGCCTGTGATCTTAATTATTTCACTTCAAATAGCTATGAGTTGGTTTTAGAAAATGAAGAAGAAAAAAGTAGTTTACTTATTTATTTTTTAGTGTAAAAGTTATTGGATAAAGGTGCTTTAATATATAATGTTTCACTTCAAAGTAAAATTTGGCATTTATACTGTCAATAATATCGATGATCACTAGTGCCAACTTATGGGTTTTTTCAAGGAAGGGAGAGAGGGGGGGGTATAGGTTTCCATCAAGCGCTATATAAAGGGGGAAATGTGCTTAAAAAAAGTTGGGAGCCTCTGGTTTAGACAGTTTTCAATTTCGTGCGAGACACCAGCACAGTCAGAATTTTCGCTTCTCTGAGATGGACGGTTTGGTCATGAGTCCTACGAGTATAAACTCTCCCATTTCAATCGGCAATAGGTATGAAAGCCAATTGCTTGAAGAGTTACCATCAAAACCCCCCATGGCGTCCCTGTGAGTTTTTTTTTTTTTTTTTTTTCATAAACGACATTTTCAGTTTTCGATGTTAGCACCACCTTACATGCCTTTTATCTAATACAGAGTCCCTATATGAAAACGTATCTCATATACTAGCAGTACCCCCCACGGCGATGCCCGTGCGAAGAATTTAGAGGAAGTCCTCTGAATACAACCTAAACTAAAAACTTCATTTTTCATTGAAAAGAACGATCAATTGTTGCATTTTTATATGTATCTAACTTTTTTTTTCTTCTTTTCTTACTTTCCTTTCTAATTAAAAAAAAAAAAAACTCATGATCTTTTAAAGTTCGAAAAATAAATTAATAAAGTAAGTAAGTAATGTGATACCCTCCAACTCTTTTAAAAAAGAAATGTAGAACCAAAAGAGATTACTAGCAATTTTCTGCATATTTTTCTAGCATCTTTTTAACTAACAATTTGCTACTTGAGTTCTGGGAAGTTTGGGCGCCGGGAACATTGGGCGCTGGGAAAGTTGGGCGCCGTCGATTGGACGCACAGTTTTTGGACACCGAAAATTTTGAACAGCTCCAAAACCTGGGCGCCCAATGTTCCCGGCGCCTAATCTTGCCATTTCGACGAAATCACTCCCTATTAGCAGGGCTACGGAGTGGGAGTCGGGATTGATAGGAACATTGGCACAATATGCTCGGCGCCCAAAGTTTCCGGCGCCCAAAGTGCTTGGCGCCCCAAAGTTCCCAGCGCCCAAAGTGCTCGGCGCCCAAAGTTCCCGGCCTCCAAAATACTCGGCGCTCAAAGTTCCCGGCGCCCAATTTACGGCTCCCAATCTGCGGCGCCCAATCTTCCTAGACCGCTACCGCCTATGGCGGAATATTTTAGGCGCCATGCTGGTAAAAAATAAATGGAAAATTTATTTTTTTTTCCTTCGTTTTTTTTCCTTTGTGGATAAAAGTGCTGCAATCCGTGAGAATATGCTGGATGGTGTTAGAAAAAGATGCCGGCTTTTATAAAAGTTGCCGCCTACTGCGGCAAAACTACTAGAACCGGCTCTGCCTCCACCCAAAATACCACGAAGATCCCACAAACAGAAAAAAAAAGTCTCACAAAAGCATTCTCCCTAAAAATTTTCGTAGCACAGTCAGTGCCATGAACCCCCTCCCCCCTTCCGCCGCGGTGGGCACCAGTGGCGTATATAAGTTTTTATTTTGGAGGGGGCCCATATATACCAAGATTAGCTCTCCCCCCCCTTTTTCCCTTGTAATTTCTTTTTTTTTCTGAGAGGGAGAGGAACAACAGTGCCCTGATGTTCTCTCTCTCTTTTTTTTTTTTTTCGCGGTGGGCAAGGACTTCATACTGTCAACCAGTTGCGCAACCGGAAAATTGTTTTAGGAGTGACCTCTTTTAAAAAAATTTCGCATCTGGAGAGGGGGAGGGGGTCCGGGGAATTGTAGTCCTAAGAACGCAGTTTTAAACGGTCTCTGGTGATGCTACGGGAAGGAAAGATTCGGGGGGGGGGGGGCCTTCTGCGGAAATTTTTAGAAATTCAAATCTTAAAAACGCCATATTATAGGTTATATTTTTTGACGTTAGTGTAATGAAAGGAATGGGACTTTTTGAAGCAACCCCGATTTTTTTTTTTTTTAATGGAGGGAAATCCATCACCCCTCCGCCCGTTTTTTCGAAATTGAAGTTGAAAAAACGCAGTTTCAGACTAACTTCGATGATGTCATGAGCAGGGTGATTTTGGGGCTCTCCCCAAAAACTATTTTGAAATTAAAGTCCCAAAAAACGAAGTTTTATAGAGACATTCAGTGATACTAGGTGGAGGGGTTTAAACGCTTTGCACCTTACGTTTTTCGAGCTTGTAGTTTTTTCATTTTCAGATTCCATACGGAAGCAGTTGGGCCTTCGTCCGAATTTTTTTCTTAATTGAAGTCTTAAAAGCGCGACTGTGGACCGTATTTGTAACGTTAGGGAAACGGCAAGTTTTTTAAATTGAAGCTCCACAAAAGCAATCTTAAACGATTTTCGAAGCTTTCAGAGGGCAATGCGTTTGGTACTTTTCCCCTGGAAATTTTTCGACATTGAAGCCCTGAAACCGAGGTTTGAGAAGCTCTTTAATGGTTTTAGCGAGTGGAGGGGAGCTTGCGAAGTGTAGCATTTTGAAGACTTTCTTATTTAAAGACCAACTGGGAAAAAGGAAGTAATTACCTCATCAATAGTCGGTAAATTTTGAAAATTTTTATTATAAGGTTCTTTTCAAAAGCAATTCAGATTTTTCCCCTACATTAGGCAACCTTTGAGTAAGGAATAGTTCGAGAATCCCCTCCCCTGGAAGGTAAAACGCAATTTCAATTCAACTTTCGAGACGTTTAGAGG